>NW_026926646.1:0-27695 GCF_032062105.1 Saccostrea cuccullata | reverse complement strand
CAACACCAAACTCATTAATTTATCTTTAACTGGATGCATGTCTAGTCATTATTCCCAAGAGACAAATGAAATTACATTATCTTCTGTGCAATGTAAAAACTATTTTTAACACTTGATGTTTCTTTTTTTTAAAAGTTTTTATGAGTAGTTTTAAGCTGTAGTTCATGTTTTTGTACAGATATTCTAGATTCTATGTCTCAAACCTTATACATGAGCCCAAAATGAACAAGTCAATTTAAATTTTAAAAAACCTGTAAAATGCAGAAAAATGAACAAAATGAGTAGAAAATTCCAGGTGCACAACTTCATATGGTGAATAATAATTGTACAAATTTTCAGATTAATCATTGCAATAGTTTCTAAGAAATGTTCCAAACAAAACCCCAAAATAAAAATGAAAAAACACCTGTAAAATTCAAAATAATAATCCAATCAAGATGAAAAATATCAGGTGCACAACTTCATATGGTGAATAATATGTGTACAAATTTTCAGACAAATCCTTCCAATAGTTTCTGAGTAATGGTCCGGACAAAATTTCGTCTACAGACAGACGGACAGACAGACAGACGGACATGGTGATTCCAATATACCCCCCTAAACTTCGTTTGCGGGGGGTATAATAAGTTGTTTCTTTTTAAGGACCATTTTAAAAATGGTTTAATGTTTCAAGTACTTAAAAAGTATTTGTATGAATTATTTATTCACATGATATTTAGAAGAAAAGATAACTCCTCCTCACAGATATTTTTTTTTCTTACAACCACATACAACATTGTGAATTTCTGACTTAAGAAGCATCGCTTCATGATGATTTCTAACATGATTTTAATAGGTATGATACTAAGTATAATTTTCATATGAACCTTATTTATTAAATTTAATGTTGTGATGATAAATTGTTAATTTTTCTGTTCAATGTGTTTAATTTCTTCATATCATGATCTAACATAACATTCATTTCTGAAAAAATAAGCAGCGCTTCATAATTCAAACTATTTTCCATGTGGCTCTAATGTTATGGTTGTTTATGAAAATCAATATAACAAAATTTAAATTTTTTAAAGTGAAATCTTTAGCAGAGGGTTGGGACCCCTTAAACGACGACCAAGAATGTCCCAGACTTGCTCAATTGGAACAAATGACCAAAACATTTTTAAAATTTTCCAAATTTCAATTTTCAAATTACCAAAGAAATATATTTCGGATGAGACAAATACAAAGATTTATTCAAAGAAATATTAACAGAATTCAAACTATTCAAAACATGGTAGACTTTATGATGCCGTGCATTCTTACATGTTTTGTAATAAATTGGTGAAGAGTATACAAATTTATCTTTAACACAAGCATAGAAAGGAAAAGGAGGTGAAGAAAGCTTGCTCAGCTAGAACATAATCCCTCACCAGCTAGGACATAATCCCTCACTCCTCCATGGCACCTGATCCCACCTCTGATGCTTCGGAGGTCCGTGTTTGCTCTGCTCTTATTCTGTATATTTGTTTAATGGACGTTGTTCGTTATTTCCATACCCTCCACTCTCCAAAGGCAAATATGTCACAATAATTGCAATTTCTAGCATGCATCATTAGGAAAGTTTGTAGGGCCCCAAAAAGCACGGCATTTCAAAATGGATCAGCTTATCATAAGCGAACAAAAAACATGACGGCAAGACTTTGTATTATATATTACCGCCCATTGCTTCCCATCAATTCTGTTACATGGATGCGAGGACCATGGGTGCCTGATGTTCAACAGACCCTTTAGGACATCTGACACAGTAAAGATATGTATATTAGACTGGCAAGACATTAAAATGAATATGTAACATTTGCATTGCATAAAGCACTTAGACAGCGGAAGAAACAATGGAAACAAATCGTTTATGTTTAATGATTTAGAGGACCTCGTTGCAGATATAGAGATTTTTTTAAACATGTGTAAACTATCAACGTGTTATGCTCTTATTTGACATTTGTTTCAAAAACATGTTGGTTAAATCTTCAGTGGGTTTAAAAATCATACGCATTTACATTATTAATATGCTGCCTTCTGAGATGTCAGCTGACGTTGATAGTGGTAATAATTTTTTCGTCAAAATTTTCTATCATAAACATCCCTTTTCAAAAAAGTCTTACAAATCAAAAATGTTGCATTTTACTTTTTACAGTATTTCAATAAGACCTCAAATATAATAGGAAATATATATCATTGCCTTGAAATAATACTAATCGCAGTCTCTATTCTTTAAGGTAAATCACCTACAGATTCCGGAGCCTCTTTTGCTGAATTCACCAATGAGACAGAAGCTGTGACCAGCCATTCTCCATTAGGAAGTTCTCCAAGGAAGCAAGTGGAATCAAAGAGAGTATTGTGACCTTCTTCCTCAAGCGAACTGCACGAGTCTCTGCCCCAGGCTACTCGAAGGACAGCACCAAGCCATCGTGAGAGCTCTCCCGAGAACTCAGACATGGAGGCAGAGACAGACCTACCTCAATTACAGAGGAGAAAAAGTCTACCAACATCCAGTAAAAGTGATGATACATTACGACAACTGAAATATAAAATAAAATATTTTTGGCTTTCGAAGAAGTTAAGACTTGGTGGTGTGGTTGTACATTGTATGATTTCCTTTTCGAGAATCTTTTACTCAAATGGAGAGGCCATTGGAGAGCGGTGTAGAGCTGCAAATTCTGTCCTATATACTCGGCACTTGTAGCGATTGGGCATTGAGGGATCTTTTTCGTGCCAGCGACACGGGACCTCGGATAATACGGTCTAGATCTCATCCAAAGGACTTTACTCCACGTCCTATAGTGGGATTTGAACCCACGATGTATTGATCGACTCCTCACTACTGTACTTCGTGACTCTAGAGCAGACGCCTTAAACACAGTGCCACGCTGGCGAGTGCATCCAAGGAGGGAGGGAGAGAGGGGGGAGAGAGAGAGAACTTAACCATATGTACTCGTGAAGATTATCTATGTTTATATTTTCTACAATGGTTAAATTGATTTAATTATAAAGCACTACTAAAATGATATTATTTATTTGTTCAAATAGGACGGATTATTTTTCTTCAAAAACTATAAACGTTAGTACATGTATATTTAATAAAAACATTGTTTTACGATTAAACAAAATTATTTGTGGGAGGGGTAGCTATATTGGGGGGGATTACTATATATTGCGAAATTTCCAATGGAAAACTAGCTATACATTGAAATTTCCCCGGGAAAGTCCCTGTTCAGTCTTCCGAAGGAATCATCACTATGTACTAGTAGTCATTCTTCTAGGGGAAATCTTACCATCTAGCGAGACATCCAAGGAAATGGAGAAGCCATCGGGTACATACCTGAACTTTACCAAACATCAGTCATTTGAAAATTTCTTGATGAAGGTGAAAAAAACTCAAATAACCCAGGTCCGGGTTTTCTTACCTTATTTTACCAACACTCTTAGCGAACACCCCTGCCACCTAGCGTTATAATGCGGCACTAAATTCGGACAACTTGTATTCGTCTTCATTGTTTGCCTGATTGAGTTAACATTCGTAATAAACATAATCATCAAGACAGTAAAATAAATTTCCAAGAATAAAGCAACATAGAAGTAAGGACAAAATGAAGAAGGAAAAAAGTCAAAGTGAAATGTAATCAAGACGAATAAGAAAACTAAAGTGACATATAATTACAATAATAACAAAGCATAAAGAAGTAGGCAGAATAAGAATAAAAGGAAGATATGTAGACTTTTGGTGGTAGTTCCCTTCCATACCTTACAAGCGGTAAGGATGCCAAGCTGATTAATCAGCCCGCGGGCTGACTAGTTATGGTACGAAGAACTTCCAATGCGCTTGCGTGACCTGGAATTCTGGGAGTGGTTCTGCAGTGAATCACTCCTGCTTATTTTATTTCAGTAAAATTAATATAGATTATAAACCAACAAATACATATTTAACACAAAAGCAATCTGTAAATTTAACTCAAAAAAGAATTACCCGATGCTTATTTTTGAATAGGTTTCAAACAGTTTACTGGTTCGCAGTAATTTAACTGGTACCTGATCATGTGTTGTACGCAGCAAAGCATACAGTTGCTACTGTTGGATGAATTTAGCGTTTGAAGCGTCAATTGAAGCTCTTTTATTAATATATTTAAGGTATTTTATTTAGGTATTTAAATCTACAGCACAAACATTGGTTTATTACATTTTTTTAGCTTATTAGTTTTTACTGCTTTTACTTTTGTTTTCACTACAAATCATTTCGATCCCGATGCTAAATAGCGGACAGACTTTTTAAGTCATACAAAAGATACTTCGGAAAGAAAACACAACTGGCTAAGCTTGCTCGTTTGCCCCCCCCCCCCCTCCTGAAATTAGAGAATATCAATTTTAGTCTGTCTGTCTGTCTGTTCATCTATCGTTCTGTCTGTCTGTCACATTTTTTCTGTCCCGTAAAATTGCGTGAAGTCTGTGGGCTTTTGCAGTGAAATTTTGCACAAATGTTTACACCTTAAATGGCTTTTTGAAGACCGTCTTGATATTGAGGTCAAAGGTCAATGTATTAAATTCAGAAATTCTGTCTGTTTAAACACTTGTTTTCGCGCAATATCTCTATAAGCCATTGAGCTTTTGCAATGAAATTTTATACCACAACTCTCTATGGCCAAATATATGGCGTAAGGAATACCCCTATGTATTTTGAGGTTCAAACGTCAATGTCATAAATTCATACTTCTGTGTGACTCTGTGTAAAACTTTCATTTCCACTCTATATCTCAATAAGGTTTTGAGTTTTTGCAATTAAATGTCACAAACCATAACTCCATATGGCCATGCCCTGAAACCCCCCCCCCCCCCATCTGCGCATGCTTTTTTATCCGTGAATTGGGTTGTTTTTAGACGGAGGCTTAGCCTCCGCTCTATTGGTACCGCTCATCTGAGGCGGAAGGGAATTTGCGATCGCCATCTAGCGGCAAATCACGTTAACTTTGATTAGCCTGGTCCCCAGGCTCATACTTTCCAAGGCAGGAGTACACGAAGCAAAACAGGGACAGGGAACTAGGCTAAATTTTGATAAACTGGCCTGCCTGTCTGATATCAGATATGCGCTGTATACAGACAGGTGATCTGAGTGATGTATAGAGTCTGCTGCTGACACGCTCATTGGCTGATAAAAACTCTCGCTGACACAGAATTTAAATTGTCGGGGAAACCAAAACAGATCACCGAGTGCAGTTCTCTGCATCTGATTTTGATGCAATTAATCTAATTCGGTCACAATATTTTCCAAAAACAATAGATTAATTATCATAATTCTTTTTTTTTCCTCATGAACCTGTAACTATCTGACCTCGCCTGAGGGCTTTTAAATTAGTTTGCGAAGGTCCTATCACATTAATACCCTACATTACCTAGGTAAAAGAAATCTGCATCATTGTTTAATTGAAACTGACATATATTTTAAATGTTCACTCACTGACTCAGCAGAGAGCTGCGTCTTATCTGTTTATAGCACAGGTACAGAATCTCTGCTGCATCTATTTTTAGAATTCCTTATCACATATTTCAGAAGATTTTGCAAACTATTTAGATGGGACAAACTGACCCACATGTATCTTTGTTTACATGACCAAAACAGTGGCTTGAATCTTACTTTGTGGTGTAAATTAATTAAGTAATATTATGGCTAATCTGTGCAAAAAAAGGATGCATTAAAACACTGTTGTCATGGAATCTGCAATAGTGACTCAAAGTATGCCCACAAAAAATATATGCAAGGAGTTAAATTTATTAGGTTTCCCAAACCTTGGAGAGATATTGAAAAAGTGTCAAAGATGGGTGAATGCTTGTAAGCGGTTCATTGGTGGATCCAAAGGAGGGTAGGTTCCGGGGTTGGAAGCCCCCTTTATTTTTTGTCAAGTGGAGAGAGAGAGAGAAAGAGAGAGAAAAAACATTTTCCGAGAATAAATTAAAATACATGTATTTGTACGTCTAACTTATGTATTAAATAAATAGATTCTCACACATTAAGTTTCTTCCACTCACTATTCCCTTTTATATGAAAGAATATAGAGTATACAGTACAACCCTGGAACTCCCCTTTCAAAAATGGCTGGATCCACCTCTGAAACGGGAAGGATTTTCCACGAAATTGGGTATTATCCGTAAAATCACATATAATACTGGATATTAGGGTATCGTTGAATCCATGAGATCTAGTATTAAGGCGTTGTAATCACTTTATTAAACTTAAACAATGGGATGGCACATTTTGCGGTACGTGTCAACTTTCACTTGGATGCAAATGTTTTCGTAAGGTATTTGGAAGTCAGGATTAATGCACACTGGAAAATAAAAGCTATAGAGCTTAGTAAATTTCATGATCTGCAAGAAACAGGCGTTTGTTCTGCTTAATATTTTTCATAATGTTTGAAATATTTGCATCCTCTTCATGTTCATTACCCAACACAACAGAATTGTTAATCAAAAGTTGAATGTGCATGTTTAGATCTATGCATTGATATATCTGAATGCTTGTATCTCAGCTCCTTTTAGTCCTGAAGAGTTAGATATACTAAAGTACTTTTGGTTTTCTCACATTTCAGGAAGCTCTTACCATGAGTCACTAAAGAATTCAAATTAATATAGTTTATTGCAATTAGAGTGGTTTGTCCTTTTGATGAAAAATAGGAATTCAGTAAATTACATAATCAAACATTAGACCACGATAAATAAATGAAGAAGATGTATTTGTGAAACACTCTGGCCCCCCGTGTGGCAATATAGCGAAGATGCAAATTTAATATATTGGTACCAAAAGTATGGTATTCTTACTGGAAATACAATTGTGAAATATGAAAGTAGGCTAAGGCTAAAGTTAATCCATAAGTACGGAAATCTCCAAGGTAAAGGTCAAAAGGTCATGATTGTTGGTATGCTATGAAAGGTCTTCC
The DNA here is from genome assembly GCF_032062105.1 of Saccostrea cuccullata. NCBI lineage: Eukaryota > Metazoa > Mollusca > Bivalvia > Ostreida > Ostreidae > Saccostrea > Saccostrea cuccullata. The sequence continues at coordinate 20,736 of NW_026926646.1, read as the reverse complement.
CACAAAGAATACATATGTGAAGTATGAAGCCTTAACCCTTCAAAAGTTATGAAAAATGATATTTTTTTTAAAGTAGGCCAAACTCCAAAGTCAAATGTCTTGCTATAAAATGAAAGGTCTTGTCATAAGGATTAAATATATAAAGTATGAAAGCACTAACCCAAAACCTTTTCAAGTTATGGTCAAGATTTGCTTATAAAAGTAGGTCAAACTCCAAGGTCAAAAGGTCAAAGTTCTGGGTCTTCTTACAAGGATTACATATGTACGTATAAAAAGCACTATTTATCCCTTACCATTCAAAACTTATGGCCAAGGTTAAAGTTTTTTCATAAGTATGGAATCTCGTAGGTCAAGGTCAAAAGGTCAAGCTTGTTAATATCTAATGAAAGGTCTTTCCACAAAAACACAAATATGAAGTATAAATGTCCTGGTATCTAATGTTCAAAAGATATGGCCAACTACCTTTAGGCAAATGTTGGGGTCAGAATATGAATAAAAAATTCCCAAAGAGACAACAAATCATGTTCATTCCAAGCCTCCGTCTATCAGTACTTTCAGTACTTTGATTTTATATACTACGACCCGTTGATCTAGGTTGTTGCAATCATATTTATGAATCAATAGGTTTATTACATTGAAAGAGGTCTGATAAATGAATTTATAGCCACGAGTGATTCAACCGGAAGCATGATAAACTCGAACAAGGATGATAGTGAAGCTTATTTGGTTCCGATTTTTTTTAAATGGCATAATGTCAATATATCCCCCTCCCCTAAAATCTTATAGATCTGATAATGAGATCGTATGTTTATAACTTCTTTGAATTATGTTACGTAAATTGGAACTTCAATGTTTATACATACTTTCCGTTCTTTTGATTTTGAGATAAAAAAAATGCAAGAATCTGCATGCACAAACCCAGCAGAATCTCAACAGGGATTACCAGATTGGCACTGCGGGGTCTCCTCAAACGAATAGTTTTACGTCCGATTAACATAAATCGTCTGTAAATTTGAAAATTAACTCATTCATTAAACTACTCGTGTAAGCTCACCTGTTGAATAGAAACAGCTGAGGAATAAGCATATATACACTGTCATGATCTACATTTTGAATTTACCGGGTGGGAGTAAATACAAAATTTAGAATATCAATTATTTGAATTGATTTCACTTTAAAACACTTGTATTCACTGGGTCTTAATCCTTGATAATGAACACAAAAATGGGGAAATTCTCCTTGAGTAAATGACCAACGGTCTTTGTGGTACTCTATAGGAAAATGAAGACAAGAGCAAGTTAAGGTTTACGTCTTGTATTTTGAGCAACTCGCAATAGAAATGTACTGAACATTGAAAAGTTTCATAATACAGCATGCATAATAACATGACAACATAATCGTTTGATAAATGATGTGAGATTAATAAGTTCAATAACTTTTTGTACCTCAATTATCATGAAAATGTTAAAATAATAAAACATACTAATCACAACAATGCATTTCTATGAATGATTGCATAACAAGCAAAAAAACCTAGATTTTCTTCAAAATAAAATCTAATCAACTACAGAAGAAGGATATGGAAATAACGAACAGTATTCAATCTCAACGTCCATTAAACAAATATACAAAATAAGAGCAGAGCAAACACGGACCTCCGAAACATCAGAGGTGGGATCAGGTGCCATGGAGGAGTGAGCATCCCCTGCCGACCGGTCACACCCGCCGTGTGCTCGTTGTCATAATCAGGAAATAACGGAAAATATACATGGTCAATTCAGTGTATAAATAATGGACTAACAATTGGTATGAAAAACGTCAGTCAGCATTTCATTCAATGATAAATTGTATTTGCTGACAAGGTCATTGTATCGACCATACAATTTATGATGACTTTAAACGAGACTGTTGATATTCTTGTTTCATCAACTTGCTTGTCAATAATTTACCTCGTTTAAGAAATTGTTCATACGTAGAGCATGCTCTCGCGTATCGAATCAACTGAGATACAAATACTCCATATGCAGGTGATGATTGTATATTGATTGTATATTGTTTTACGTCCCTCTCGAGAATTTTTCACTCACATGGAGACGTCACCGTATGCCGGTGAAGGGCTTCAAATTTTGACCTGTACTCGGCACTCAGGGCCATTGAGCAGTGAGGGATCTTTATCGTGCCAACGCCTGCCGCTGACACGGGGCCTCGGTTTTTAAGGTCTCATCCGAAGGACCCGCAACTTTCACTTCAAAGTGCCGAGCGCATGGCGAAGGAACAGTTGCTACCCATTTTAACGACTAGGTCAGTCGCGGCCGAGATACGAACTCACGACCTCCCGATCACGGAGCGAGCGCTCTACCGACTGAGCTACCGTGAACGGTTGCAGGTGATGAAGGTATATTGCTGCATAAGTAAGGGAAGTTGACGATAGAAAAGTTAAAGTCATCACGTTTATCATATAGCTTGGTTGTTAGATTACCATTAGTGTCTTTTTCAAGTAAAATATCCAAGTATGAAGCAGAAGTGTCGGACTCTGTGGTATCTTTTATCTCAAGCTCAGCAGGATATATCGTGTCGACGTAGGAATGGAAATTATCATTATTAATTGACAATACGTCGTCGATATATCTAAATGTCGAGTTGAAGGCCACAGCAAGTGTTTTCTTCTTTTCACGTAAAAGATTCTGCATAAATTCTGCTTCATATGAATATAAAAATAAGTCTGCTAATAACGGAGCGCAATTTGTACCCATGGGAATTCCAATAGATTGTTGGAATACCTGGTCTCCAAAAACCACTTAGATATTGTCAATCAGAAACTCAAGCATCTTCTTGATGTCAACTTCAGAGTACTTATGTGTGCAATCAGAATCTGTTTTAACAAAATAATTTTTCAAATGACCAATGACGAGGTAAGTAAACTTACGAGTTCCATTTTTGTTGAAGAAGCAGCTGTCAATGATATCAAAAAGCCTGGATTTTAATTTGTCATGGAGAATTGTTGTGTATAAAGTTGAAAAGTCGTAATTTTTAATGCTGTTGATTTTTGTAAAGTCTTGTGATTTCAAATTGTCCAAAAGTTCTTTAGAATTTTTTTAGTATCCACATCTGATTTACACCACTTCTTGAATATATGGTTGTACAGTACTCTTGAAGTTTTTCCTTCACTACTGTCAATATTTTAGTGAGAAGTAACGAAAGAGGCTTGGTTGAACATTTACTGGAACCTGCAATGTATCTTTGTTTGTAAGGATTCTTATGAAGTTTCGGAATCCAATATATATAAGGTAGTTCAAATTCATTTTGGCTCTGTGGAATATTAAAAGTATTCAAAACTGACAGGTGATGTTGAAGAATTTCTTCCGTAGAAAGAGAAGTATATGTATAAGTTGGATTACCACTTGTAAAATTAAATCCAAGTTCTTCTAAAATGCAATTTATATAATGAGCCTTACAAACGAAGACAATGTTGTTACCTGCTTTGTCGGCAGGAACCAGTACGTACTGATCGTGTAATCTGTCTAAATCTTTTTTTTCACTTCTGGTTTATTAAACACAGAAGGATAGATGGTTTTCATTTTGCCCCTCAATCTTTTAATACGTGACTTTAACATGGACCTGATACATTTAATCCATACTGACAAGGTGTCAATGTCTTCTTTTTCATATTTAGCCCATGTCTGGCGTAATTTTCAACAGAATCCATAATATGTATGAAATTCCAACGCCAGTTGAAGGATCTGTGTTCCCTATATTTAGGACCTTTTAAAATAAGTGATCTAAGGTCCTCATTACGAACTATATTTACGTCACCTGTAATAACGTGTCCAGCAGGACTATAGTTATAGGGCGAAGAAGAACAAGAACATGAAAGGGGATTATTTTACAGATAGTCGATATCCAGGCCATGTAAAGTGTTTTTGTAATTGAAAAGTTTGGAAGCAATGGTCGATGTATATTTGTAGGAAATACAAGGCGAAGTCTTTAACTTGAAATATGGTGGAATACAAGACTGGACCCTTTTGTGATTAAGAATATTACTTATATTAACCGCGTCAATTCCTTTATTGGCATATTGAAGTTTAAGGAAAAGACGGATTGTTTTAGCTGCATTTTCTTCCGTGAAACGTGCGGGTTTAAAAAGCCTATGATGTGCAATATCCATAATCACAGAACCGAGCCTATATTCAGGTGTCGAGGAATCTAAATTTGGATGTTCCTTGGTCTTTTCAAGAAGACTATGTAAAAGTTTCAAAGGGACAGAGTAAAGTTTGGTTCGAATATGATGTAGACCTAACTGTTGATTTACATACGGTAGTAATGAATCAAAAGAGACGTCGTGTATTGCAGGTTTATTGTACGAACTATGTCCATGACTACGCTTACGTCTCTGAGTATTGTTAAAAAGTCCCATCACATTTACATTATTACACTGCGGGCTTGTAAGATTTCCAACACTATCGACATTGTCATTACATCCATAGGGAAAGGCTGTCCCTAGTTTCCTTATCCAAAATTCTTCTCGTTGTCTACGGAAAGGTGTACTCAACGACGGACTATTTGTGTGGTGATAAATCTTTTCCAGAATTCTAACTTTCATTGATAAAATAGAATGATCAGGTGAATCAAAATGTTTATATAAAAGCTGCTGACCATCATGATTTATTTGAAATCGATGACCTGATATTCTTTTGTTAAGCGATCCCTTGGTTTCACCGACATAAATAAGTCCACAAAGATTACATTCTATTCCATAGACAACATTAGAAGATTTGCAGTTCAGATTTTCCCAAGTTTAACGTTTATACAAGATTCGGAAACACATGTAAACAGATACAAAATGTATATTTAACAATTTTACTGATCAATTACGTATAATTGCATAATGCACATATTCTTAAAGAATACAAACTTAATTTGTTCATTTGATAAGCCTACAATTGATTGCATTTACCTTTTAAACACTCAAAAGTCATCTTTACATTGAGAGACTTCGAACTCAAACTAACGCAATACTATAGTAAGCTCAAAGCGCATGCGTCATTTCTTTGTTGATCGAATTTTCTCTGGTTGAACTATAGTTTCTCCAACATGGCTGATATCGAGGACTTTTTTTATTTGTTTCTTGAAACTTTACTAGATGATGAAGAATTAGAGGGCAGATTTTTTTCTAATTCTTTTTCACCCTCCAATCTTCACTTTATACGTCTGAGTTTACAAAGTATTTCGAGTACTTGTGTACTCAAAATAAAAAGGTTTGTAAATCATATTTCATTTAAAAGCCGCTTGCACAAAGATTTTTTTCCTTGTAATATTCCTGTACTTTTAAATCCTTTTTTTCCCATCTGTATTTTTTTTGGTCTCGTTTAAAGTCCACTATCCTCGTTAAGTGCACCAAAAGATTTCATTTATATAATGTACTTTAATTATTTCTCGTAGTTCATTTTCCCCCAAAACTCTTACGACTAAGAATAATATTTACACACAAGATTAGACAAATAGTAACGACTGTCAAATTTATAGAATGGCCGTAAATTCTTAGTCTTAAGACGATTTGTGGAAAAAAAGGACTACTGAGAAAAGTTTATGCCTTCCGGGAAAAAAAAGTCGATGTATTTCCAGAAATAATCTTTATCAATTTACATGTATTAAAAAAAAACAACAAATAAACAAAAATTCAGCACAGTCCTCATAATACATCCTCAGGTCTTCCTGTTAAAAAACACACAAAAAACAACATTTAATTGTATTTCAAACCCATGTTTTTAATTTTTTTTATAGAAAATACGATCCTTAATTTTTAAGTAAATGTGATATTAATTGAAGCATTTTAAAATTTTAAAAAGAAATTATTTCACAAATACGTATATTTTTTTTGTTACTTACATTTCACACACTAATCTTCTTCTGCTGGGATCTGAGGCTGTACGCCCCCCCACCCGTCGGCGCTGGAAGCTTGCTCTTCGTCTGCTTGCCGACGGGGGGTGCGGGTGTCTCATCCATCTCAAAGATCTCCGTGGGGAGACGCATATCTGTGTTGCCTGGCCTTCTTGGATACATCATCCCTAGACGGGCGGCCTCTGTCCTCCTTTTGACGGGTAAACGACATGTCCACCCCATCTTCCGCTTTAAAAAGTGGCAAGGAGTCCCATGAGCAGGCCACACACCAGCAGAAAACTGGTGATGGCCAACCCATACGCAGCGTCTACTGAAAAATTTGTAATATATATTATTTACAGTTTTTTTGATACCTAACGTAATATTAAGCAATATTTATAATCGTTTATCTAGAAAAAAAAACTTTAAAAAAAAAGAAGGAAAGTAAGAAAAATCCTTGTATCAATTTCTTTTATACAATTATAATCGTTTATCTGGAATAAAAAAAAAATAACAAAAAATCCTTGCATCAATTTCTTTTATACATTTTGATTTCATGCTCTGAAATATTCCTTTAAATCAGAAATCAAAGAGGTCAATTGATAAATAAATATACAAATACTCACTTTAAGATGGCATTTCTCACATGCAGCATGCAATTGATAAAATCATTTTTTAAAAAAGACATTGGTTACATTAATTGACTTATACCTGTAAACATACTCTTTTGTTTTTATTATTATTTTATAAAACATGCTTCTGTTAATATTGAGAGGGGGTGTCCTTGGAACGAATGTTTTATTAAATATCTAGTGTGAATAAAGAACATTATTTACTACACTGCAGTTACGCACTCGTATACTGTTTCTTCATCGCTCTCATTGTCATTCTCATAGTTTGTAATCGTCTCTATATTTAAATCATGAATGATGGATTTTTTCCTTTGGTTATATTTCAATATACATATGCATGCTAAAATAAATATAGGAATGGCTAGTAATATGTTAAGATACATGAAACGTCCATGCTTAGTACCCCTGGTGTCATCTGCTGAACTACTCCTGGTCGTCACGCCCTCCGTGGTGTTGATGTCCTTAGTTGTACTCGTAATCGCAGATGACAGGTCTCTCCCACTGTAAATGTTAGCGGAACTGGATGTTGTAGACTTTTCAGTCGTATGTTCGTTAGTTAAGGACGTTCGATCCTGATATTTTGAGCGTATTTCTTGCAGGTTCTTTATTCATAAATTCAAGCATAATTTTTAGGTTCTAACAATAAAACTGAATTCTACAATGCAAATTTAACGATATTCAATGAAAAAACGCGATTAAATTCCATTCAAGTAGAATTAAGCAAGGGACTATAATTTGTGGCGGAAGGGTTTTTTTAGACGAAAATGATCAGTTTTTTTCCGTTTGAGCTACAACAGTACTGTTAATTTTTTATGCTTATTTTTCCGATGCTAGTTGCACAAAAGCTGTTTTTTGCAGCGGAATATGTTATGCTGGTTTTGAACTATCTATTAAATTATTTATTATGAATTCTATCAACAAAGTGTGACAAATATAGTAAATATATTTTGAAAATCCTGGAAAAAATTGAGCCAATTCTAACGTAAAATTCACAACTTTTTAGTAATATCTGAAAATTTACATCATATACCCCCACTTTTGATGTTCTTTTCAAAATATTCAAGATAACTTTGACCTATTTGCTTAAAATCAGAAAAAGTTTAAGACTCTAAAATAATTTTCTTGCTTATAATATTTTCAATGCCGGAAAAAATAACATTTTATTAGTGCAGAAAGGTCAAATAATTGATTATGCAAAGCAATTTGAAACCTTTCTTAGTCACAATTTATAAGTGTCTTTTTTAAAACAGACTAAGAGTTCATTTTGTTTCATGCTTTAATTGGATAAAAATATTGGAGGGAAAACGTAGAAAATATAACTTTTAATCAAGACACAAATTTCAGTGCAGAAAGGTCATATTAAATGTACTAAGAGCTAAAAGAAGCATATTGACCCCCATTTTTTGATTTGAATTTCAATTAAGCTATGTATGTAGGAACTAAAAATATACTTGGCAAAAAAAGTTTAAAGCCATATATGGCGTATGTACAATGAAAATTATTCGACTAACATTATAAGAACTCATTATTTGTATCATTACTTTATATAAAGATAGAACTTTTCCGTAATTTACAAATTCTAAGTTAATTGCGTTATAAAGATATCACAATTTAATTTGTATTCTCGGAATTTTCTCCGACTCGGAAGAAAATACAAAAGATTTAAATAACAGATTACAGAGAAGATAAAATCGTATTATTAGATGAAACGAGGTGTTCTCCGTGTTCAGAATCGTATGAAAAGCTTTAATTTTAATGTATTAACTATATTTCTTTACTTAATTTTGTATTTTTCAAAAATATATTTTTTGCTCAGTTACACCATATATGGCTTGAAGACTTTAAAATTCAGGATCGAACGTCGTTAAGTGTATGTGGGAAATGTATAACATTGACTGAGGGGGTAATGATGATATACTACAATATCCCCAATAACTGTGTTGGGTATAAAGTTAAAACTTTAACAGTTTAAAAAGTTTTCATTACTTAACAGGTAAAATATTACTTAATAAAAAAAAGTAACAGCCTTTCAGAGACCATTCGTGTTCGACTTGCCCTTCACTAATTAACGTTTATTTCTACAATGTTAGTTTTCACAAAAAAGACATAATTAAGCAGGTGCATTCTACTATTTTCTATAAATATTCACATTTTTTGACACAATTTTTCTCAAGAAAAATATTTTAAATTATTTATTATCAAGTGATACATGCTATGCATGAATCAGCGATATACTTTTTACTGTATAGCACACATAGCTTTGAAGGTATTATGAAAAGAATTACTAAGTATTTTGAAGTGTAAACCTTTGACGATACCTAAGGAAACGGGGCAAAGAGTTTGATATTTGTTTCCTCTATTATTTGCTCAAACTCTGAAGCTTTTGACTGACAAGGTGGTAAGTGTATCTAAGTGGTGTTCGGCAGTTTTTCTTCGTAGTTCCTGGCATAGAACTTTAGCCAAGAAAGGTCTTCAGAAGTGCTGGGCTGCTTTGGCTTAGATCTACTTTGTTTGGTGATTGTTTTCTCTTTATTGAAAAATGTAAAGATATACTTAATCAGATAGTGAAAAATAAAGTGCACCATTTCAACTTCCTTTTACTGAAAACCAAGACAGATACATTAACCCGAATATTATGCAATAAGAATTAAATTTTCGAGATGAATGGCATTAAAAATACACGCAGTCCACGGGCCTTATAAGTCACCAAAATATCAAATAACGCACGACGACAGACGAAAACAGATAGCAAAATGTCACCTGAGTGAAACAGTTTACCCAATGATTGGAAAAGACTTCTTTGATGTTCAGCTGTAATTTTTATATATGATATCTTTAAATGTGAAATCAAACTTAATAATTTAGTACTGTTAACATAAATGCTGGTACAACAGGAATCTGGGTTCTAGAGGGAAATGTCTGCTGTTGCTGTAAATATAACACATTAAAGTTTACTTTGGGCATTTCACTTTCCATTTAAGTTAATGATTCGGGGTTTGTCATGTTGCAGCTTGTGAACAACCCTATTCATGCGGATAAGAAGTCAATCAACAATATTCCTCATAATAACCGAGGCACCCGCTTTCAAGACTAAGTGCTTTGAAGTCGTACAATCAAGTAACATTATTCATTTACCTGAAATTAAACAGACTATCTCTAAGGATTGGTTGTTAATCATTTCATTAAAGCTCAGCCTCTCCCCTGATTCCGATAAAATAGAAGACCTAAGTTTGGTAACTGACTCTAACATATAGATATTAGGGATAGCAACGAGTACCCGGTTAACCGGGTACTCGATCGAACGTCCGAGTATCGAATACTTAAAACGGTACTCGGTTACTCGGATGTATATTTTTAGGTCACCTGAGTAAAAACTCAGGTTGACCTATAGCTATCTGTTTTCGTCCGTCGTGCGTCGTGTGTTAACATTTGAACATTTTCGGCTTCTTCTCTGAAACCGCTGCACCAACTTCAACCAAATTTGGCACAAAGCATCTATGAGGGAAGGGGAACAAAAACTGTGAATTTCGTGGTCCCCGCCCCCGTGGGGCTTAAGGGGTGGGACCAAAACCACAAAAATTAGTGCAAACTTTAAAAATCTTCTTTTATACTCCTCGACATCAAGCAGTCAATCTGTTTGTATGATTGTAATCAGCAATGAGTCCTCTACCAAAATTGTGAAATTCATGGCCCTGGGGTCAGAGGTTCTAGTGCTAGGGCGGGGCTAAGTAAGTAGGTAGTGAAAATGCATTATTTCTTTGAAAATCTTCTTCTCTGCTCCTGGATATTAAATAAACCAACTAAGTACATAGTTATGATGAGCAAGAGTGCCTCTACCAAAGTTGTGAATTTTATGGCCCCGGGGTCAAGGGTTCTGGTGTTAGGGCGGGGCTCTATTGATTATATAGTGAAAATACATTATTTCTTTGAAAATCTTCTTCTCTGCTCCTGGGTATTAAATAAACTAACTAAGTACATAGTTATGATGAGCAAGATTGCCTCTACCAAAATTGTGAATTTTATGGCCCCAGGGTCAGGGGTTCTTGTTTTAGGGTGGGGCTCTAATGATTATATAGTGAAATACATGAATTCTTTGAACATCTTATCCTTTGCTCCTGGTTAATATGCTAATGATCTAATTACATATTTAAGGACAGGATTTATTTTATTTTCAGTTTTATAAACCCTCCGCTCAAGGTTTAGAATTTTCAGAAAAAATAATTTTTTTTTCTTTCCAATGTCAAATTTGAGTCGGGATCGAGATTTCAAATTTACAAAGTCGCACTTCCGATTTTAAGATGAAACAGCGGGTAAATAATGCTAGATCTATCTAAGAAGATAGCTTGGTTTAGTGTAGAATTCATGGATTCGAGTGCCATTCAAAACGTTTCACCCTTTCAAAGGACAAATAAAATGCTGACGACTTTGTTGCACAATGACATGCTGGTGAGATAATTATGTGTTAGTTTCAAAAGTATCTGTCTGTAAATTATTTTCCTCTCCAAGGTTTTAAACTGCCTGTGGTAGCTATTGCATATTGTCAGCGACATTGTTTAAATCTCTGTTATAGCTTACAGTCTAAGCATCATTCTTCAGAAAAGGGTTGCTTATACATCAAATGTGTGATGAAAAAAAACTATGGGAGAAGTTTAGTCTATTTGAGGAAGAAATAAACAATAACATGAAGAAATAAAGAAAAAATTCAACTATAAAAAGGCAAAAATATACAAATATATACAGGCATGAAGTATCATTTGTATCAGCCAGTAAAATTATTTTACACTTAATTGAAAAAATGTTCACCCTACTCCCTGTCTGTTTTATGATAGGAATTATATATTTTTAGGCATCAAGTAATTTTAGAACAATTCCTACACATTCACCTAACACATATAAAAAAAATTGAAGATATGTTGAAAGACATTTAAAGAATAGATTTTTTTACATACATATTGACCAACATTACAAAATTTATATAACTGGCCCAAACTGGCAGATGATGAAATAAGCAATGTTCTACTTTCGTATTTGTAAGCATTATGTGTCCAGTGGTAAGGAGCCTATTAGAATGGCATAAAAAAGAATGTACAAATGTTAATAATTGATTTATGAAAAAAAAAATATTTTCTTCTCATTCAGGACATTTTTATGCTCATGTTCATAACTAAACTTAAACATAAAAAACGCTGGCCTTGTAATGAAAAAAGGGGCCTCTTTCAAAATAGATAATTTCAGGGCTGCTGGGTCAGGGGTACCAGGGGGGTACTTTGACTAAAAATAAATTTATGCATTGAAATCTGCATAAGCAATGATGCCTCTTTCCAAATTTGTGAATTTCATGGCTTTTGGATTAAAACACGAACCAAATACAATCACTGGAAAGTTGTTGCATGATACTCAGGTTACCTATAAGGCCCGTGGGCCTCTTGTTAAATATTGATAAGCTTATTTCTTAATGCATTAAAATATCGGTTTTGAAACGTAAAATTTTCATTGCACTTGTACATACAGTAACTAGGGTTTCCTGTACCTCTGAATGACCCTTATCGCCTGTGGCAGAGTTTATACTGTAATTACCGTGACCAAACACCTGCTACCTACCTGGCTTTACTCACCTTCAGTTGTTTTCTACCCTGATGTTTAGTTTGATCTAATTATTTGTTTTGATTGAACATTGTTTAAGGTCTATTATGTTTAAATAAATTAGATAATTTTGTCCTCCAGAAGCTGTTATTCTTGAAGAAAAAGACGGACGATATTGCGCGTGCGATTGTGATATGGATGTGTTTGGTTACGTGCTAATTAATGCAAATTGTTGAATGCAAAGGCTTCAAAAATCTTATGTCAAAGTGGTCATAATTGTTACAACACATATACAGGTAAATCTCCCATCAGACCATGTGGTTTTATTTCTACAAGAGGTTACAATTTTATTTTTACAGTTTTCAATTCACTTGTTCTTAATGATTTAGACTTTTACCGAGTACCCGGGTATTCGATCGGAAAAACGTTTGAGTAACCGAGTATTGAAAATTGACCGATTTGACATCCCTTATATATACTCAACCAAAAAAGAAACGCATATTGTTGTATTCGTCAAAGAAATTTTAAAAATGTACATGAAACAACTATTTTTTATATCATGGGATACCTGTGAACTATTTAAAGGACAACATGGGGTTTTAAAACCCAAGTATTGAATTATCTCCCTCGATTAAACATGTTTATGAAAGTAGTGTTTTTCATGATTTTTTCTTAATCGGATGTCTATTTTCATTGATGTTTTGGATTTAGAGAAACTTTTAACACTTCTATTAAACCCATATCTAAGATTTGATTGCAGTGTTGATACTGCAATGCCACGCCCAAACAAAGATGAATACAACCAGGCTAACGATGATACTAAATGGAGCTACGCAACAAGAAGTTGCAGCTGTATTTGAAATCAATCAATGGGCTTTGCAACCTTAAAACTAACGTCTGACGACCGCTATCTGGCCATTCGCAGGTAACCACAACCCGGCACGACCGTCAGACACCCCCCCCCCTTTATCACTTCATGTGATTCGGAAATTGCTGTAAAAACTGCTGCTACAATTGCTGGATGAACAAATCAGCATAAAAATGCATAAATTGTTCGCAAGAGACTGAAATGAGATGGTATTCCTCCACGATATCCGTACATTGGAAACCAACTAGCATTGAGACTTTGCACAGTACATATTGTTATGCCCCTTGAATTTGGGGGCAATGAAAATGACATCAACTTGACCTTTCAATTTGCAACATTGATTTTTATCACAACACACTCTAAAATCGCTAAAATAATATAAGGTTTAAACTGAAAACTTAGAATTTCATATTATTCTGATTATGCGTTTCTTTTTTTTGTTCAGTATATATTGATTTACAAACTTAGGTATATTTCTGCTATTTCACCTTCATTATCCACAGTATCGCCGAACCTCAAATATCGAATTTCAATGGGCCACGATGTGACCTGACCTGACCCAGGCTGACGTTACAATACTGTATCATATAAATATTTTACACGAAATGAATTTTAATCTTAGTAAACATTTTTTCTATTTTTGGTGTAATGTTGAGTTCATCTGTTGTCAGGCCTTGCCTTGTAGATCATAGATACCTTAGATGCAGTTCCCGATCAGAAATATCACCCTGAAGTGTATGGTGTAAGGGAGCAGCTATTGGAGAAGAATTTTATGGGAACAGTTCTAGTTCTCTGTGACCTTCTAAAGCAGCCGGTTGTAGGCTTTTATGACTTCTTACAAGGAAACAATGACTTTTCTGTGGCCAATACCAAGACAAAGGTAAATGAAATTATGAATTTATGTCTTAAAACTCATTTTGGTATTTTAATGTAGATTTTGGGATATTATGAATTTTTTTATTCGATTTTTTTAGACACTCGTTGAGGAACTGCACCACCTAGGTGATTTCGTTTGAATCTGCAAACCATCGACAACGATTTGCATCTCTTAAGCTGCCTTCTATTTTTGAGGAACTTGTGACAGAAATAATCTAATGGTCCCATTCCTGCAGATTTTATTTCGAACATCATATTGTATTATCTTTTCCGTCTTAGCACCAAACAAACTTGCATGTCCTTAAAAAAAGATGTAAAGTCTCCATCAGCTAACTTTGCTTTATAAGAGAAACTCTGCTTTCTCAGTATCATGTTGTAAATTTTGAATTGAATAGGGGGAGGTAAATGCAAAATTTACAACATGATAACATCCTCGAACAGGCTCGAGTCCCTATTCTGTTAGTCCTAGACCTTCTTAAGTAAGTAATCTTTTTATATTTTCTTAAGATGACCAATCTTACTACACTGGTAACATTTTTCATTCTTAGAAATACATGACTTACCACATTCGAAGCAGACACTCTTGTGGGGCGTCTCACTCATTCTTTGGAGCTGTGGTTTTTTGGGTTCCTGGTGATTCATGACTGCATTGTGCGGGGGTATTTTGTGGTGGATGTCTGGTTGTAGGCGACTACCGGGGTTTCCATCATCATCTGGGACATGGAGACCATTGCTGCATTTTCTGAGGCGTTGATGGTGGCGGTTGAGACATGTTGAGCCCTCTGTCCACCAGTTTTGCCTCTGTCCTCAGTTACTCCATTTTTTTTGTTTCCTCATATATACGTGACCTTGAATGGATTGGTGCAGTCCATTGATGGCTTTTTTGAGTAGATCCGGCTCAGGTATGGTGGGGTCTGCGGCCGCTTGTTGTAGCCGGAATAGGTAGGAGTCTAGTTTCTCATTGGTGTCCTGTTTAATGTCGTCTAGGTCCTCATCTGTTTTATATACATATCAAAGAAAGCATGTTTAAAGGCTGACAAGGATGACTTTGACGCTTGGGCCAGTTGGTAGAACCAATGTTTGACAGGCTCGGTGACTTTGAATGGAATAATGTTCAATGCTTGGCTGTCTGTCATTTGGTATAGGCTGACATAGGACATAAGGTTCAGCCACCACTGAACTGCTGATGAAGCCCCATCATATGGCGTCAGGTGCACCGTGACTCTGGTTGGGTTGGTCGTGGTTATTGTAGGTGTTGTTCTCACTGTAGAAATTGTTGGAAGTGTCAGTGAGATAGAGCCAGCCGGCCTTTCTGTTGAATTGGTAGTTGTTTTTGTCGTTGTGGACGATCTAGAGGGAGCTTCATCTTTTCCTCCACTGGCTTCTAGTTCTGATTGGGCTCTGGTTTGCACTACAGTTTTTTGTTTCATCGTTCTATAGAATAGGCAAAATTTAATATTATGTAAATAGTCGATTTAAAAAAAATAGTCTTTTTAAACAGAGTTTTAAAATGATTAATTAAAGGAGAGATATTTTAAAATCTTACCTTGTATTTGCATATAAACCTTCCCCCTAAAGAAGGATAGCCAGAAGTGAAAAAAGAATTAGATAGATTACACGATCAGTACGTACTGGTTCCTGCCGACAAAGCAGGTAACAACATTGTCTTCATTTGTAAGGCTCATTATATAAATTGCATTCTAGAAGAACTTGGATTTAATTCTACAAGTGGTAATCCTACTTATTCATATACTTCTCTTTCTAAGGAAGAAATTCTTCAAAATCACCTGTCAGTTTTGAATACTTTTAATATTCCACAGAGCCAAAATGAATTTGAACTACCTTATATATATTGGATTCCGAAACTTCATAAGAATCCTTACAAACAAAGATACATTGCAGGTTCCAGTAAATGTTCAACCAAGCCTCTTTCGTTACTTCTCACTAAAATATTGACAGAAGTGAAGGAAAAACTTCAAGAGTACTGTACAACTATATATTCAAGAAGTGGTGTAAATCAGATGTGGATACATTCTAAAGAACTTTTGGACAATTTGAAATCACAAGACTTTACAAAAATCAACAGCATAAAAACTTACAACTTTTCAACTTTATACACAACAATTCCCCACGACAAATTAAAATCCAGGCTTTTTGATATCATTGACAGCTGCTTCTTCAACAAAAATGGAACTCGTATGTTTACTTACCTCGTCATTGGTCATTTGAAAAATTATTTCGTTAAATCAGATTCTGATTGCACACAGTTGACATCAAGAAGATGCTTGAATTTCTGATTGACAATATCTATGTGGTTTTTGGAGACCAGGTATTCCAAAAATCTATTGGAATTCCCATGGGTACCAATTGCGCTCCGTTATTAGCAGACTTATTTTTATATTCATATGAAGCAGAATTTATGCAAAATCTTTTGCAACTTCTGCTTTATACTTGGATATTTTACTTGAAAAAGACACTAATGGTAATCTAACAACCAAGCTATATGATAAATGTGATGACTTTAACTTTTCTATCGTCAACTTCCCTTACTTATGCAGCAATATACCTTCATCACCTGCATCCGGAGTATTTATATCTCAGTTGATTCGATACGCAAGAGCATGCTCTACGTATGAACAATTTCTTAAACGAGGTAAATTATTGACAAGCAAGTTGATGAAACAAGAATATCAATAGTCTCGTTTAAAGTCATCATTTCGTAAATTCTATGGTCGATACAATGACCTTGTCAGCAAATACAATTTATCATTGAATGAAATGCTGACTGACGTTTTTCATACCAATTGTTTGTCCATTATTTATACACTGAATTGACCACGTATTTTTTCCGTTATTTCTTGATTATGACTACGAGCACACGGCAGGTGTGACCGGTCGGCAGGGGATGCTCACTCCTCCATGGCACCTGATCCCACCTCTGATGTTTCGGAGGTCCGTGTTTGCTCTGCTCTTATTTTGTATATTTGTAATGGAGGTTGAGATTGAATACTGTTCGTTATTTCCATATCCTTCTAGCGTAATGACCTCGTCGATACTGCTCACTTTCCTTAATAACAAACATGGGAGTTTTCCCATCTCCCGCTATTTCCATTTCAAGCTTCTGAACTTTATTGGTTGTCATTTTAATTTTTTTTTTTTTTAAAACCTTCGATAACAGTTTGTGAAAAAACTGAATTTTTCATGGGTTTATATAGGGAGAATTTTTTTATTCCGCATTTATCAAGTTATTAAATCTATATATCAAAATAAACTGTTTTTCAGACGATAAATTTTATTTTAATGGAAATAAGCAAACATGTGTATAACCTCAATGTCTTGGGATTGTGCGCCATCACCCTTTCTGCTCAATTCATTCATATACATGTATAATGAAATAAATATATATTTCCATAGTGTCACAAGATCATGCACGACCACCCTTTTTCCCCATGAAAGTCTTCCAATATGTTAATTTTATGACATGTCATGATTTCTAATGTAGAATCTATTTGAAATATTTTTTGAAAAAAATCATAATTTTTTCATTCATATATGATGAAATAAAATCAATCATATATATTTCCTCAGTGTCACAAGATCATGCGCGACCAACATTTCTGTCCATGAAACCCTTCTAATAATGTATTTATTGAAGGTATCACAACACGTGTTTCTATCGTACACGTGTTTACATAGTGTTGTTTAAAATAGATAATCGATCGGATTGGTTAATGTATTTATAGAATACCTGTTCTATTGAGGCCCGCACACTTTACCGTGTGTTAAAGTTTAAAACGCCATTTGAAGGCTCTCTCTCAAACAGTGCAGTCAGACATATTCTCCCGCCCACCGCCCTCACATATATTATCTTGGTTTTTATTAATGATACTTTTTTGTTTTGTAGATTTAAGAGTTGCGGAGAAGAAAAGCAACTGTTGAATTTGTATTAGTTTGTACACGTTATTAAACTGCACTTACGAGAGCGCTTCTGTCTCTATATACCTTAAAACTAACGAAATGATTTCAAATCAAGAAAACAAGTGAAATGAATTGTCATCGTTGCAGAGAAAGGGGGATGAGTTTGGTGTGTGAAGAATAATAAAATCAGAATAAAGAATATAAGCATGATAAGATCAGTTCAATCCAAAAAGTATCTCTCTATCACTCGCTCTCTCTTTTAAATAAAACAGGGTAGAATTATCATACTCTGTATCATCGATGAATGATGCGGTTTTATGTTCTTATTATGAACTTAATATATAGTTGGTTGGTTTAATCTGTCAATAAATTCAATATTGTGAATAGTTTAGGATATGTATAGTTTGAATTATGTTCATTTTGATCGGGTTCGATATTTTGATATTGCGCATCAAACAGCAATGGTGAAATTATGTTCCCCAAACGGAGTTTGGGAACATATTGTTTTTACTCGGTTTCTTATTATTATGTTCCCCAAACGAAGTTGGGGAACATATTGTTTTTACTCTGTTTCTTATTATGTTCCCCAAACGAAGTTTGGGAACATATTGTTTTTACTCGGTTTCTTATTATTATTAAGGTCTCCCGTTTCAGACGGAAGACCTTATACTGTTTCTTTTTCTTATTTTTAGCTCTTCTGAGCCAAAGGCTCAAAGAGCTAATGCTATGGCCATTTGTGCGGTGTGCGTCGTGCGGTGTGCTGTGTGCGTTAACTTTTTAGAATATGGGCCATAACTCAAGAACCCCTTGGCCAATCAGTGTCAAATTTGTCACAGGGTATCCTTGGCCCAAGGGCTACCATTTATACTAAAATAAGGGTTGGGACCCTGAATCAAGGGGAGATAATCAGGAAAACAAAACAAAAAGCACTGGTTGCTAAAAAATCTTCTTCTCCAGAACCACCGGGCAGATTTTCACCAAACTTACATACAAGGATCAGGATATCTTGAAGATTAAAAATTGTTCAAGGCATGACCCTGGGGCAAAGGGCGTGGTCTCAAGGTCACTTTAAAGTTGACCTAAATTTACAATTAATGAAAATGTTCATATTTTGCTTACTATAAGGACTAGGATCATCAAATCTTGTAAGTTGATGCATCTTAGGACTTCACATCATGTTAACTCAAAAGTAGGTCACGGTGACCTACTTTTTAAATTTTGCGGCATTTGTTTTCAAATTGATTTAAAGGCATATTTTGGATACTTTAAGGCCTATGATCATCAAACTTGGTCAGTTGATGCATCTTGGGTCCTTGAACAACGTCAACTTAAAAGTAGGTCACTGTGACCTACTTTTTGAACTTTATGACTTATCCTTTTCAAAACATTTAATCCCATTATTTCAGGCACTGAAAGGGTTAGAATCATCAAATCTTGTAAGTTGCTGCATCATGGGACCTTAAAACATATTTAAGAAAAAGTAGGTCACTGACCTACTTTTAGAATTTTGCAGGCATTTTTCAAATTCTTTAAAAGGCATATTTTGATTACCTTTAAACCTATGATCATCAAACTTGGTCAGGAGATGCATCTTGGGAATCTGAAAAATGTCAACCAAAATGTAGGTCACGGTGACCTACTTTCGACATTTTATGGCTATATTTAAGTATCTTAGGTATTTATTGGCTTAGAATCATCAAACTTTGTGAGTTGATGCATCTTCGGTTTTCGGATAGTGGCGACCAAAAATTAGGTCACAGTGACCTACTTTCGACATTTTATGGCTATATTTAAGTATCTCCGGCACTTATTGGCTTAGAATCATCAAACTTTGTCAGTTGATGCATCTTGGGTTTTCAGAGAATGTCGACCAAAAAGTAGGTCACAGTGACCTACATTTTAGTACTTATTGGTTTAGAATCATCATACTTTGTCAGTTGATCCATCTTTGGTTTTCGGAGAATTTCGACCAAAAAGTAGGTCATGGTGACCTACTTTTGAATATCTCAGGTATTTAATGGCTTAGAATTATCAAACTTGGTCAGCAGATGCATCTTGGGACTCTAAAAAATGTCAACAAAAATGTAGGTCACGATGACCTACTTTCAATATTTTATGGCTATATTTAAGTATTCTCCAGTACTTATTGGCTTAGAATCATCAAACTTTGTCAGTTGATGCATCTTGGGTTTTCGGAGAATGTCGACTAAAAAGTATGTCACAGTGACCTACTTTTTGACATTTTATGGCTATATTTATGTATCTCTAGTACTTATCGATTTAGAATCATCATACTTTGTCAGTTGATGCATCATGGATTTTCGGAGAATGTCGACCTAAAAGTAGGTCATGGTGACCTACTTTTGAATATCTCAGGTATTTATTGGCTTAAAATTATCAAACTTGGTCAGCAGATGCATCTTGGGACTCTAAAAAATGTCAACCAAAATGTAGGTCACAATGACCTACTTTCGACATTTTATGGCTATATTTAAGTATCTCTGGTACTTATTAGTTAAGAATCATCAAACTTTGTCAGTTGATGCATCTTGGGTTTTCTGAGAATGTTGACCAAAGAGTAAGTCACAGTGACCTACTTTTGAATATCTCAGGTATTTATTGGCTTAGAATTGTCAAACTTTGTCACTTGATGCATTTTGTGATTTCCAAGAATGTAGACCAAAAAGGAGTTCTAATTGGCTAAGAATCATCAAACTTTGTCAGGTGATGCAACTTGGGTCTTTAATAGGATACTTAGGGTTAGAGGCTTCAAATACAAGTGATAGGTTGTACAATTTATCAGAAGAGCGATTCAAGGCCCTTGGGCCTCTTGTTTTTTTCCCTTTTCTATTTTTGACGATTTCTCATAGATGACTGGATAGATTCTCATGAAATTTTCAGGGATGATAGAGAGTCAAAATACCTTTAAAATGTAACTTTCATTTTTTTTTAAATGCACTTCCGGTCGTCAGATATGTCCAA
>NW_026926645.1:0-28295 GCF_032062105.1 Saccostrea cuccullata | reverse complement strand
ACCCCTTTTTAAAAAGAGTACGATCTCTAAAATTCCCTATCAGCTTTAAAAACCTTTAAAAAATTGTTTATAAAGAAAGCATCAATTTTAGAAAATGTGTAAACTTTTTAATATAATGTTTTATGCTGATCGATGACAAAAGCAACGCTTTAACAATAACACATTTACATCTTTTACATCTTAGAATTGTCAATGATTCTATGTATAATACACTACTCAACATCGACGCCAACACCTGCTCTTTTATACAAAATATAAAATATATAGATTTCTGAAAAGTGAATTTAATACATTCAAAACTATTTATGGGATAGTCGATACATTTGTCTCTCGAAATTTAGGATTTCAGTTAGCTTGATATTAATATTTTGATTAAGGAATGATTCTTATCGTTGGCTAAATTATCGAATAGAAGCTGGTTTGGGTCATTTTACGATTTATAATCCGCGAAGCGGATTCATTCCTTATAATATGATTTTAGAATAATAAACAACTGTGGAAATAAAATTGTATTACTTTTTATGAGTTCAAATTTGCCGCTCAATGATACAACTGTAGTAACGGAAGTAATTGGAGGCGAGGAGAGCAATAACATAGATACGTTATTTTCTGATCATGACAAGGAGCACACTGCAGGTGTGGCCGGTCATCAGGGGATGCTCACTCCTCCATGGCACTGATCCCACTTTTGATGTTTCGGAGGTCCGTGTTTGCTCTGTTCCTATTTTGTATTGTTTTATTGACTTTGATATTGAATACTGTTCGTTATCTCCATATCCTTCTTCATACATATGGTTTAACACATGATACATAGACCTAGCAGCCATGATGTTAATTATATGAGGTAAGATCGAGTTACTGTTAATATTTAAGGGTACATTATTTAAATTTGGAATTTTCCATGATTTAGAAGGATGGAAAGATGCAAATGATTCAGCTTGTTGTCAAGGAGTGTGTTCCCGTACCAAATTAGATTATACAGAATAATTTGCTATCCTTTTTGGAAATAAACCAATGAGCCACTTGAATACAAACAGAATTAAATTATAAATTATAATTTCAATTTGAAAGAAATTTCTGACGAAACTAAGCAACATTTTAAGTGTTATCTGATATCCTTTTAATCGATTATAATTACTTTATCATTTCAAGTAACTTTTCTCTGTCCACTTCACTTGTCTTCCAATCATTTGCGGTATTTCGTAAAATAACGCAACCGACGAGGATGTAATGGATTTGTACCTGACACAACAGAAAAAATATAATTGCAATTGCAAAAAAAAAAATTATTAGTTTGCATTTTAATACAATTTGACAAAAAGTAAAAGTTACATATTGAAGCCATTCCTAATTAAGAAAGAAGACTATATTATTTTTTTTATTAAAAAACCCCCAGATATTTCCATTGTGCACCTTAACTGCATTGCATTTCTATGCAATTTCAAAAGACAACTTACGTATCCTGTATTTAGAAATTGAAGTGCCCCAGTGTAGAATTTTTTAAACAACAAAGCAAGAAACACCAGGCCAACAAGTTCCAGATCTGTACAGTCAAGCTTTTGCTCTGGAAAGGAAAATACGAGCATACTTGTAATACGAGTACTTGTAATCTCTATGTATCATTAAATGCGTCTTGCAAATGAAACAAAATAGTCAATCAAGGCTATGTTTAGCTATCTCTGTGCACAGTGCTAATAAAAACTCATATGGGCTTTATATACCGCACAGAAAAAGTTGAAACTTCTTTTCTATTACATTCTTGGTACTCACGGCATTCGAGAGCTAGTGCATATTATGACCTATGTGCTCTTAAATGCGGCCAATAATAAACAACAAATATACCTGACACACATTTGCAGCTCTGTTCTGCAGCTATTAAAATAATAAAGCCAATTTTGTGAATAGAGCATTTATTAAAATGTTAAATAAAATGACACATTTTACAATTTAAGAATGCAGCAGAGGGTGAGGCGCAAGAAATATCCAACAAGAAGGACAATGAACATAGAGAAAGGGTCCCTCGCCCTTATATACATAAATTAACTAATATATAATAATATAATGACGTCTTCAACCTTAACTACACTAGTTCAAATAAAATGCTTAAGCGCAAGGACATGTCTTACTTTCTTACTACAGAAACAATGTATAGATGGACGCCACTATTCCACTGATATGAGATATTGCTGTACAAATATCGACACTGCATTTCTTTAGTTACTGTTCGCGCAATTTGTGTTTGTTTACGCAGCTTTTTGTTTGTTTCTATTATTTTGAGAATATTCTCCTTAAACTTATACATTATTTAGGTTAAATTGAACGGGATATGCCTTTGAGCCAACTTTGTTTTTTTTATATGTTTTTTTTACCTTGAATGGAAAAGAATGTGTACTAGCTTTATAATGCTTTTGGTATAAAGAATGAATATAAAATTTCTTACTTTCCCCTGAATATAAAATATATATTTTATAAGCATTTTCATTAGTTCTATTGCCTAGACACGCCCATACCTAGCCTTAATTCGTTTACAATTATTCATATACCGGTAAGTAAGTTTTAATAATTTTTAACAGATTCCTGTATTCAGACGTTAAATGAAATCACAGACTTTTCGTTAACATAATATAAGAACATTCAGTTTTTTTTTTGTTTGCTGAAAATTACACACTTGGCCAAAACGAACATTATTAGTTATTAAAAAAAAACATATTTTAAATCAGGCGAACAGCATACTGAAAAGTCAATTACCTTTCCATACGGGTGGTCGATAGGCATTATTTGTTGATTTTTTTAAATCCATCCAAAGACCTCTTTGAAACTCCTTTTTCAAATTCTATATTTTAAGTGAAAAATAATGATTAGTAAATCAAAACGTTATTCTTATTATCAAAAGGAATAATCATGTCTTTCATAAATGATGAAAGAAGATTGATATTAATTTTGAATCATAATTTTATCGAAACAAGTCATAATTAACATTTACAGTATTTATAAGCATTGTAATGACCTTAATTTTGAATTAAATCTTTATTTTTAACATAGGAAAGTCTTTTTAGGGAATATTGTTTATCAAAGCGTCAAAGTTTTCACCAAAGTTTATCAAAGTGTTAAAGTTTTCGCCAAAGTTTATGAAAGTGTCAAAGTTTTCACCGAAGTTTTTCAAAGTGTTAAAGTTTTTGATTAAGTTATTCAAAGTGTGAAAATGTTCACTATAGTAAATCAAAGTTTTCAAGGTTTTGGCCAAAGTTTATCAAAGTGTCAAAGTGATCACTATATAGTAAATCAAAGTATTCGCCAAAGTTTTCTAAAGGGTCAAAGTTTTTGATAAAGATGAACCAAGTGTCAAAGTGATCACTAAAGTAAACCAAAGTTTTCAAAGTGTCAACAGTATAACTATAGTTAACTATAGTTTTTTTTTCCCGTTAGGTTGGTTTTGTGACCATATTCTAATATATAAAGGAATATAAAACCACATTGCATTGTTCCTCAACGAAGAAGTATTTCCAAAGAAATTCTTTGCACCAATATTTAAGGTGTACATGAAATATATGTACACATTTTTTTAATCCAGAAAGACCAATGGGGTACAACGTAAACAAATTGGTGTTGCTTACCTTTCACTCTTATAATCTATATTTGGAGTATTTTTTGATGGAGTGATTACTTTGGATTTTTTACGATATTTTTCTATTGTATGCATTATAAATACATGTAATAAATATGACTTGTGTAAGTCGAACAAGCCCTGGGGGTTGAATATCGAGGGAGTGGGTCATGTCCACAAGTACCTGTGAAAAATTTGTTGATTGTGCGACCATTAGTGCAAATGGACATGCTTATAAAGATTAAGCTCATCAGACTGCACATTACAGTTGGTGTGTCTAGACTTTGGTGTCACATGGTGTCCTATCAAAGTAGCATTACAAAACTGATGCCATAACGTTATTGACTGAAATGGAAATCCACTACATTAGCACTGATCAATGCCAGTTTGTTTTTGTTATACTTTTGTTACTTTCTTGAGTCCGTGGGTTTAAAAGGCGATACATAGTGTGTCCAAAATTATTGTGAAAAAATTCTATCAAATGAATATGCATGGGTCAGATTTTTTTCTACGCTTACGCAGTGTCGTTAGAGCTTGTACTGATGAGCGTCGATATGCTCGCTGCACTTGCTACTCATAAATAATCATGGTCTGCATTCAGTTCTAAACTTCCCCTTCGAAGACGTCTGTGAAATTTTTGGACAGCGGTTACAAAAACGTCAACAATCTCCTGGTAATTTACAAAAATTTTCTGCAGCATCGCAATAGGAACGCAAAAATCTGTCCCTAAAATGATCTTGAAGGTCTTGCTTGGATTATGCCACGCCGATACCAAGCTTGTATGGACAAAAAAAAATTGCTTAACCAGCTACTGACTTAGCTGTGTTTCCTTCATGTTATTTCTGTCATTTTTTTTTCCTTCCAGATCTTATAATGTGCAGCGTCTTTGTAAGTAAATATCCCCTCCTTATTCATAATATAGCTTAGATTTAAATTAATAAACATTTAGAAACCAATTTCTGTAATGCCTTGAAAATTTCTGAATTGGCTGTGGCACGCGTAGATCGAGAATTTCTTCAAATTATCTATGATAAAAGTCTTTGATGTCTTTTACTTAATTGGGGGAAAAATTTGTTGATATTAGGAACATTTCAAAAGATCTGAAAACTTTTTCCTACAAAAAAAATTAACCGTTTTATGGAAATCATTGAGTTTGAAATCATTGGAAAGATCAGAAAAAAATATACACATATTGTGACGTCACTTTAAAATTTCTATGACGATATAACACCGAAAATGCTAGAAAAGATTAGAAAAGTTTCCCCTCTATTCCGAACGAAACAATAGAATGTGAAGGCAATTTTAGAATCGAAAGCTTTCTGATATTGTTCTCAATCACCATTTTTGCAAATATGCCGGTTATTTGTTTACCTTTTCCAGTATGTATTCAATAGAACGATGACTGAAAAAATTCTTCGAAAGATCAATTGGAAATCTCCATTTTCCTGTCTTCAACAGGCACATAGAAAGAGCGTTTGAATAATCCTATTATGAAAAGAAATATTCAAAAATCATGTTTAATTAAAGATAATAAAAAAAGTTTCTAACCCTCTGTATTTAAAAAAAGGCATATTTTCAAATTTATTTCCGCAAGTAAAAATATATTATTTTTTCTTCACTTTTTAATTAAATTTATTCTTACATTGTGTAAAACCACACAAAGAGAAAATATAACAACAATATTAAACAAAAGTAAACGATGCAAGAGTGTGTAGTTAACCGGAAATGGTAATACGTACCATATCTTCATTGGTTACTTTTTAAGAAATATACATGTACTACTTAAAATACCATGGGAGAGCGGGGAAATATTTTTTTTCACTGCTGACCGATTCTTTTTTAGAATGACAGTATTTTGTTTTATAGTTCGATTTAGCCTATCAACAGATATGTATACATGCCTACAAGAACGTGTGTATCTAAGAGTATCTTTACGAATCCAAGCCCAGATATTGGATCCCTTTTGAACTTCGGCAGGCATAAAACTATTACATAGATGTATATGTTGAATACAAGCTTAAAACCTTAAATTTTAAAATATTTAACCTTCAAGACAAGTAATTTTTTCTTTTAAATTTGCGTTGAATTTTTCTTTTGAAAAAAAAAATTAGCTTCAAAAGCAGAAGAAAGCAATTTACCTTTATATCTTCAGAAAACTTCGAAACATCCATCGACATACTCGCTATTGAAATAGATAAATACACTTATATATATGAATAAATAGGAATTGAAAGCAAATAAATAAATAAAAACATAAATATCTAAAATATGCCACAAATGATTTCTTATATATTAAACAAAAAATAAGTAAGATTATTTTACCTACATGTATATGTTTAAATAAACCGTGTGTTAACAGATTTAGATACACACCAAGAATTAAAATACAGCACAGCAGACCTTCCAAATCCTTTAGCACAGTACCAAGGTGTGAAGTATTGGAATCCGATTCAGAATCAATGTTGAAAAATAATTCTTTTTTTACTTCTTTCATTTTCCAAGGAGAATGCAGATCAAACTGATACATGTTTACGAGCAAAATTTTAGTAGACTCTTTTTCTTTCTCACTTTTCTCAAACATAGCTACATGTACATTCTCTGCAGAACTCTATAATCCATTTGAAACAACATATTGATGTTTTATCCGACACACACATTCAAAAAACAATATTTTAAACAGGCTCTTACATTTTTTTTATTTAAATAAATTTTCAAATACATGATCTGTTTGAACCAAAAATATTATATGTATATTATTCTTAAATTCATCATATGGTTCAAAACTTCTAACCACATTGCTTCACTTAATTTCATTTGCATAACGTTGATGTCATTGACAATTCGGTTAACATTTCATTCATTTGAGAAATCCTTATAGAATTATATTCCCTTATAATTCTACCTATCAATTACTTGAATAAAACAAAAAAAAAAAAGAGTTGTTACACAATTTCCATCCCAAATAACAATTACCTGTCTTTCACATAAATTACATTTTTCATAATAATACATTAATCTTTTCTTACCTCAAAAAACAATACAGGAATATGGTCTCTTAGAGCCTTAGCAAGAACCTGGCTATGAAGACTGTTTTCTCTCACAGATATTATTACTGGAATAAGGAAGCATCCCAAATGTGCTGTGTAAACAAAAAATGTAGGTTAATGTCTAAAAGGATCTAATTTCAATTTTTCAAATTTAATGCATGCTCGTAACAATTATGTGTTTCAAATTATGACTACTATTTGTGTAAGAGATAAAATTAACATTGAATAATTCAATTACATGTTACATTATGGGAATTGTATCTTATAATAAAAGCAGTTAAAGTTATAAAGATAACTTTGTATAACTTTGTAAATTTTCTCAAATTACTAATGTAAAACAAATAAAGAAAATTTGATAATCATAATTATGGTTTTCTTGTCTGTGCCTTTCACCTAAAGGAAACTGTTGTAGATAAAAGCATACATGTCAAAGTAAGTTAGTGCGTCAAGTCGGATCAAAAGTTTAAAATTTCCAGAAAGAATGACATTTTGCAAGAAGAATTAATTTTACAAAGTTTTGAATATGCAATAGACAGGTTTAGTAACACGCTTCGCAATGATCTTGTACGATTTACGTCATCAATTGTTGTGTACTTCGACATCATGACGTCAAATCCGACCTGTAGCTTAAAGTTACGGACGACGAATACACTGTTTACACCAACGACATAAACGAGTAAAGTTATCGATTAATATCTTGATTATTCTAAATTTCCTGATTCTGTTGATTGATTTTTAAGCCGCGAATCAAGAACACTATTTATATTCACTAGTGTTTTGAAAGGGTAACTGTTTCTGAAGAACTTTTTTTCAAGAATTTTTTTGAGAGGCTGAAAATGTATTACATCATGTACAGTATCTACGTTGAAAAGAGCACATTTCAGATAAAAGTTTAACATTGAAAAAAAATTAATTAACGTGTTTTGAGTACAAAATAAAGCTAAACTGGTATTACTAATTCAACCACAGAGCTTATTCAATTTTAATATGCACTATAAACCAATTCAATTCTAATAATAATTATTTCTAAGATATTCATATCATCATTTCTGATTCAAGGGAGAACTACCTGAAGAGATATGACTAGAAGTATATATGTTGAATATAAAACAAGTTCATGTATTCTGTGTGTGACACAGAGGCAGAAATCATAATATGTGTATCAAAGAGCCTGGCGATTGTGGAAATATGCAAAAGAAGTGTCCCTTCTAACTGAATCATGCTTGAGAAAAATGTATAATGGCTTTTTTTTTAAACAGATGACGATATTGAGGGGAAAATACCCTCAGATTTGTCGGTAAATGGATTTATTACATTGACATGTATGTTAAAAAAAAATTAAGGGCAATGAGTTCAATAAACTATCAATGAGATCATTGCTTTTAAATATTTTTTCTCAAAGAAAGAAATATATACTAGTATCCATACATATATACCATATTTATTTTAAGTAGAAATATATCCGCTTTTTTCTTAACATTGGAAGTATTGTTCGATAGAAAGTTTCAAAACGATGCGTCATTAATTAATAACGATGCGTCACCTTTTAATACATATAAGTTGTTGTTCATTATTATCAAATTATTGTGACGTAGTTTATATTGGGTTTCAACCACCCCCATTTTTTGTATAATCTATCAGTTTATATAGTTTATATATCATATTGTTATAGAATTTATGATCAAAGAGAGACACCTCTTGGATTTGTGAAAATCCAGAATGTGGGGTATATTTTGGGTTAGACTTTTATTACTACTGAAACCCGCCAAATAAACG
Organism: Saccostrea cuccullata; assembly: GCF_032062105.1. Taxonomy (NCBI): domain Eukaryota; kingdom Metazoa; phylum Mollusca; class Bivalvia; order Ostreida; family Ostreidae; genus Saccostrea; species Saccostrea cuccullata. The sequence continues at coordinate 19,868 of NW_026926645.1, read as the reverse complement.
TAACCTGTTTCACTTCTCCTGTTCTTTATAGGTAAGAACTCAAATTTATACATGTTAACATGTTTGTAACTGTTTTCTTGAGATATGTTTGATATAAAACATTTGTTTCTCGAAATATTGCGATTAGGTGAATTTCAATGTATTTTTGAATATTTTGATGAAGCAGCATGGTCTAGTCACGTGGTTCGAGTTCAGTGTAAAGTCTTTATTTTGAGTTTAAACAATAGTAAACAGATTGTACGTTCAGAATTGTCATGTTTATAATCACAGAAAGTATTTCCTAAACATATAGATTTGATTTTCTAAAGAATGTATAAAATTTCATTAGTTTCCGAAATTAGTTGTGGTGCTCGGTTTAGAGTCATGTTTTGGAGTTTGTAATCTGTTTGCAGTTTGAGGAAAAATGTAAACAAATACCGTTGTGAATGTGTTTTGGCTGTTTCGGACATAAGATATGGTATTATTTAATATTTTATTGATAAATTATCAAACAAAAGTTGCCTGACACATGTTCTATTCTAGTCATTGATATTTTGATATAGTAAATTAATAATTGTGAATCCCCTAGACTAAATGAGTGTATGTATAATGCATATGTTGTATGTTAGACATATTATTACTGCTGAAACCCGCCAAATAAACGTAACGTGCTTCACCTCTCCTGTTCTTTATAGATTCTTCCAGGCTAAGGTAGCATTTTGGGGGCTCGTCCTGGATATTATCATGACAGAGTTGACAGAGGAGATGTTGGTGGTGAGATAAAAGCTGATGATGGCACCAATGGACGTACTATATGGAATTATGGAGGAATTTGGGGAGACTTTTGATACTTCCAAGGGTCGACTAGTGGTGGCTTTGCAAGCAAATAAATTCTTCATGAAGGAGATGGAAGGCGCACAGTCTAAAATCACCTTGCTTTCAGTAAAATTTACTTTAGCAGAGGCAGCTAAGAAAGAACTTGAAAAAACTGTGGGTATGAAATCGGAAACTGAAAGCTTGAAGGACACTAAGTCTCCAGGGATTTCTGAAGAAGAAAAAGCAAAGAAACCAGAAGTCAAGAAAGAAAATCCCACAGCTGTAAAGTTACATTAGGACTTTAAAATCAGTGGTCAGGTTGATTGTAAAGCAGGGATATCTTACACAAGCCTAATTCGACAAATTGAAACTGGAAAACAGAAGGGATATTCGGAGGTTGACATCTTTGATGGGTGATCAAGGCAGTTGTTCCATCTTCGAGTCTTCGTAATTACCTTAATGGACGGCCTGACATAAATCTGCCTACCTTGTGGAGTATTCTAAGAGGACACAATGCAGAAAAAAATGCTCAGGTGAATGCCCTCTACAGAGAATTTAAAGACACAGGAGACGGAACACTAGTAGGACGCAGGAATATAACTGTACCAATGCAGTCAGTGGGTGATTGTTCAAAGTACCATTCAAGAGCCAAGAACAACTTCAGCATGGCACTAAGGCTGTCTTCATTCCGTCTCAAGAATTGGATGCATATGGAATTACATCACAGGAAATGCTTATCGATGTGAAACCAAAGCGTACCAGACACATCAAGTTGTTGTTGGCTAATCCATCCAAAATGGACACTGTCATCCCAAAAGGTACACCCTTAGGACACGTTGAAAGGATTTGTTCGTCAATTCACTTTGAGACAGTGACTACAGTATCATAGTGTTCAGACAGTAGAAATTGAGTGAGACTGAAAACAGTGCAAAATGGGATCCACCTGTAACCTTCAAACTGTTCCCTTACCCCAGACCAGAAAGTGAAAGTTCAGGAACTTTTGAGGGAGGAATATGAGGCGTTTACATGTGATGATGATGATATCGGTTGTGCCGTGGACCTGCAGTTGGAGTTGGAACTGATGAACAAAGAACCAGTGCATAGTTCTTTTTCTACATGGCTGTACCGAGGCCTATGTACCAAGAAGTTAAGGATTATATTGCCAACTTGTTACAGAAACGCTGGATTTGACGATCAATCTCCCTACTCTAGTCAAATTGTGTGTGAAAGGAAGAAGGACGGATCACTCCGTTTATGCGTCGACTATAGGAAGCTAAATGCGAAAACTGTCCACAATCAACATCCAATTCCACAGAGTACAGGATGCACTTGATTCCTTAGGAGGAAGTCACTGGTTCTCACTCCTGGATCAAAGCAAAGCATACCATCAGGGTTTTGTGAAAGAGGAATGCAGAAAGTACACTTCATTCGTGACACCATGGGGACAGTATGAGTGGAATCGTATTCCATTTGGACTTACAGGTGCTTCTGGAGATTCCAAGCATACATGAATGAAACTCTAGAAGGACTCAAGGATAAATGTTGCCTCCAATACATAGATGACATTTTGGTGTACAGTTACTCTTTTGAGGCTCATTTGAATGATCTTCAGTGTGTGTTGCGTCGTATGAAGGAGAAGAGACTAAAATTGAAACCTAGTAAATGCAACATATTTCAGAAAAGATCCGTTACTTGGTCACCTAGTCACTATACAGGGTCATACCGTAGATCCAAATGACCAGGAAGCAGTGTTGAAATTAAAGGATTAGAGATTTCACACAGTTGGAGATGTACGGAAATTGATGGAGTTTATTGGATATTACCGGAGTTAAATCCCAAATTTCTCCCGTAGAGCAAAACCCATTTTTGATTAACTGAAAGATGACAATGACGGACCCTTATTGGGGAAGAAGCAGAAGAAAACCAATTCCCAGAAATTAGGACACAGGAGTTCATCAGTGCGGATTACATGGACAGCTGAACACCAGAGTATCTTGAAGGATCTCATTGATGTCCTACTTCACCCACTAGTAATGGCTTATCCTGATTTCAGCAAACCATACACTCTCCACATTGATGCATCGCAAATGGTTTTGGGAGTTATCCTTTATCAGAAACAAGATAATGACAAGCTGGCTGTAGTTGCTTACGCAAAGAGGACACTGACACCAGCTGAGCAAAACTACCATCTTCACGCGGGAAAATAAGAATTCCTAGCACTCAAATGGGCAGTGACAGAGCGATTTAGAGATTACCTTTACTATGCCTCTCATTTTGAAGTGTACAGTGACTATAACCCATTGCGATATATTTTCATAAAGCAGCATTATGTACAACCCATTACTACGACTTCTCAATTGGAATTGGTCTCGATTGATTTCCTCCATCTGGAGGGCTGCAAAGGGGTATATGAATATACATATGTATATGTATATATTTGTGGTGATGGACCACTATACCCGAATTGCCCAGGTGTATGCCACCAGGAACAAATCGGCTAAGACCGCAGCAGAAAAAGTGTTCAATGATTTTTTTGCTAAGGTTTGGAATGCCTAGCAGACTTCACCATGACCAGGGACGTGAATTTGCGAACAGATTTTTCTTTGAGTTACAGAAGTTGCGTGGAATTCATCACTCTCGTACAACACCCTACCACCGTTTAGAACTCAAGAACCATCTTTCAAATCTGACTGGAAATCTCATTTAAACATGGTCGTTCATGCATACTATTGTACGAAGAACTAGAGCAAAGCTCTTTGCAAAGCAACGAGTGGGTCTTCCTTCCTAGCAATAAGCAAAAGATTAAATGTTTCTGTCTAGATTGTCAACTTTGCTAACATTCTCTTTTTCGATTTGTCTCAAAAACCCTTACTTGAATTCTTTAATCTGGAGTGAGCATGAGGTCTAAAGGGTACTCTCTCTAACAGCATTCTTGAAATTGTATCCACAACAGTTAAACTTCCAATATTATGACTTTTGATATCGGATATATCATCTTTGTTATACCGTCCGCTTGAAAAGTGGGAGGGTATATAGTAATCGGGATGTCCGTCCGTCCGTCTGTACGTCCGTCCGTCTGTTACGCTTTCTCGCTTTTCCGCAACTCCTCTTATTCTACTGAGTGAAATTTAATGAAACTTTCACAGCATCTTTATTGCATATTGCCATTGTGCACCTCCAATTTTATTTTTTTTTATTGGACACGTATTTCAAGTTTTCCATAGCAAAACACGGACATTAACATTACATGTTTACTTATGAATTTACATATAGAAGCTTCTAGAAAACATTTGATAGATGAGTTATTCCTCTTTACACATTACCGTAAAACAATATGTAGCAACTTATGGACATTATGGGAGGCGGGAGGTATTATTTAGTGAGCTCATTGCTCACAGCACCTCTAGTTGCAATTATGTTTGTGAAACGTGTCATGCTATAGAAACACAAGTGTTTTGCTACATTACCATCTTAAAAATGGCTTCAAAATCATTAAATATAAAATATAACTAGGTAAATAAATTAAACAAATTATATAATAAATCAAAAAATCCAAATGTATTTATAATAATGATGAACAATCTCCATTGTTTGCAATCAGTAAGTAGAACAATACTTTTATAATAAACGCACAAATTTGTTTCAAATTTGCAGCTTTCCACTAGCAACTAGTGGTACCTCAATAGGAGTGTAACATTTTCTGAAAGGTATATTGTAAACATATTACATAAGTCTGTGTATTCTTTTTTAGCGGCTTTGGCGGAATGCAGCAACCACTAAATCAAGTACAAAGCTATAAGTCTTGTACATCAACATAAATAAGAATATCTACACTAACTTATTCAAAAGTCAATTTCCACCAAATATTGTACAAGCTAAATATAATACATTTACAGTATTAAAGAAACAAATCTCTTTGAAGGTATTGACCTGCATAAGAACAATTTGAATCCCCTACACCAAGGATGCTCTGTGCCAAGTTTCACTTTGGTTATGGAAAATGATATTGTGAAATTTTAGGCAATGGTGATAATGAATAAAATTATGTTTAAAAAAAAATTTACTGGTTCCTTTAGCTCAGATGGGCTAATAAGTATGCAACATTCACAGTTTTGCAGTTGACACTGAAATGCGACTGGACATCTCTTCAATCTCATTTTAGAAAACTACATATACATGCCCTATGTACTGAATTCCTTGGAATCATACACATGTTTATGCTTTTAATTAGTTGTATGTGCCAAAATAACAATTTTTTTTTACATTATACTGTAAACAATACACATACATGTATTATAAGATCTTATATTCCTGCTGAAGACAGAGGATCTATCTTAATCATTAGAATAAGTAAGTCTAAACTTTGAAAGGGAAGACCTTAATAAAGAAGTCAACATGCAACACAAACAAAATATTATTATATTTAAAAATAAGATTTATTTTAATGTACTTACTGGTACATGTATTTCTGTTACAAAACTATTTCACTTGAAAAACTGAGAGCAATTGATATGTTCATATTTGTGGATTTATATTGTAAATCAAAATTTAAAAATGATACACAGTGTGTTTATACCCGCACTTTCTAAAGAAAGTTCGGGTATATTGTTGTTACTCATGTCCGTCCGTCCGTCCGTCCGTCTGTCACACTTTTCTTCCCTGAACTCCTCTTACATTTTACACAGTAGCCTAATCATCTTTTGGGAGATGGTTGGTGGTGTCATGTAGATGTGCAGTAAGGTTTCAGAATTTTGATTTTGCCCCGGGGGGTCAAATGGGGGTCGAAAAATGACGTTTTTTATGCAAAAAGCCCCGTCTTCCCTGAACTCCTCTTACATTTTACACAGTAGCCTAATCATCTTTTGGGAGATGGTTGGTGGTGTCCTGTAGATGTGCAGTAAGGTTTCAGAATTTTGATTTTGCCCCGGGGGTCAAATGGGTGTCAAAAAACGACGTTTTTATGCAAAAAGACCCGTCTCCCCTAACTCCTCTTACATTTTACACAGTAGCCTAATCATCTTTTGGGAGATGGTTGTGGTGTCATGTAGATGTGCAGTAAGGTTTCGGAATTTTGATTTTGCCCCGGGTTCAAATGGGGTCGAAAAATGACGTTTTTTTTGCAAAAGCCCCGTCTTCCCTGAACTCCTTCTACATTTTACACAGTAGCCTAATCATCTTTTGGGGAGATGGTTGGTGGTGTCATGTAGATGTGCAGTAAGGTTTCGGAATTTTGTTTTTGCCCCAGGGGGTCAAATGGGGGTCGAAAAATGATGTTTTTTATGTAAAAAGCCCCGTCTTCCCTGAACTCCTCTTACATTTTACACAGTAGCCTAATCATCTTTTGGGAGATGGTTGGTGGTGTCCTGTAGATGTGCAGTAAGGTTTCGGAATTTTGATTTTGCCCCGGGGGTCAAATGGGGGTCGAAAAATGACGTTTTTTATGCAAAAAGCCCCGTCTTCCCGACTCCTCTTACATTTTACACAGTAGCCTAATCATCTTTTGGGAGATGGTTGGTGGTGTCATGTAGATGTGCAGTAAGGTTTCGGAATTTTGATTTTGCCCTGGGGGTCAAAAGGGGGTCGAAAAATGACGTCTTTTATGCAAAAGCCCCGTCTTCCCTGAGCTCTTACATTTTACACAGTAGCCTAATCATCTTTTGGGAGATGGTTGGTGGTGTCATGTAGATGTACAGTAAGGTTTTGGAATGTTGATTTTGCCCCGGGGGGTGTAATGGTGTCGAAAAATTATATTTTAAAAAGTGAGGTCAAGGTCAAAGGAAAATTCAAGGTCAAAATAGGTTGACGTATAAATAGCTCTTAGCAGTATGTATCAGCATGTGAAGTTTGATAAATATATCTTGAATTGTTTATTCAAAACTGGTCTTGACATTAATTTTAGAAAATTGAGGTCAAGGTCACAGGAAAGGTCAAGGTAAAAAAGAGTGAAGCATCGTAAAGCTTACATCAGTATGTATCATCATGTGAAGTTTCATAACACAACTTGAATGGTTCCTTTAAAATAAAGCTAAACACTAATTTAAAGGAAAGTTAAGAGAAGGTCAAAGGAAAAGTCAAAGTCAAAAAATATTGCTGCAGTTGGATATTTACATCAGTATGCATCAACATATGAACTTTGATAAAAATATCTAGAAAGTTTCTTTGAGCCCGATGGAAAGACAGATGGAAGGGTAGAGGACGGACATGACAAAAACCATACATGTATTCCTAATCATGGCGTGGCATAAAAAACTTGAATCTACATTATATGAGGATGTTTCCAATTATCAAGATTATAAAGCAAATTCAAAGAATTGTGGTCCTCTGCTTTCTGTGTTTTAGTAAATGGGATGCCATTATAATTTATGGCAGATTGTGTGTCAAATATGCACCCCTATCATATATCAATTTTTGAAAATTGGGTCAAAGGGGAAAATCATAGCATGCTCTGAAACATTTTGTTGCAGGTAATGTACATGTCAAATATGAAAGTCCTATCTCTTTTGAATCAAAAGTTATATATACAATATAATATTTTTGAAAAGTAGGTTAAACTTCTAGGTCAAGGTCACAGAGTCAAAAGTCATGATATATTTAGAAAAGTCTTTTCACATGTAATAAACATGTATAATTTGAATGCCCTTTCTTTTCTCTTTCAAAATGATCAATTTAAAATGTTATTTTTTGGAAAGTAGGTAAAACTTTAAGGTCAAGGTCTCACTTGGGTTAAAAAATCATAGTATATTTAGAAAGTTTTGAGGTAATGTGCATGTGAAATATGAAAGCACTATCTCTTATCATTCAAAAGTTATGACCAAGGTTAAATTTATTGTGACAGATGCACATACTATAGCTGTCAATAAGATGGACAGACTAACAGACAAATGAGATTTAAGTGTCCCCTCCCTTTCCCCAAAATGGGGACAAGAATGCCCTTGCTGTTCTTGAGAAGTCTAAGATTTATGATGGAAAAAATCCCCTGCATATTTCTTAACGCAAATCAATATTGTGTTTTTATGTCATTTTGTTTGTTGTTAAACATCCCTCTCAGGAATTTTTCACTTGTATGGAGACACCACCATTTGAAAAATAATGAGGACAAGTTAGATTTGAGGTCAACATTCATTTTAGGAGTTTTCAACCATTAAGACGTAAAGAAATATTACAAACTCGATCCTTCCCCCTCACCCCTTCCCAGACCCCTGTTTGTTGATGTATGCAAAAAAAAATGCTTATACAAATAGTTTAATGTGGTCCATCTCTGAATGATTCTCATTCCTAATTCTAGGAAGATATGTTGACACAAATTCATGAATAAAATGTCAAGTAATCTTATCATTGATGCATTTTTATTTAATTTAATGCAGTCATATTGTGAACATTTCCAGCTCATTAGGAGAGTGGGGATGACCTCTAGGGGTTCAAAACCTTTAACTGATAACAGGGGATAATTAACTCTTCAGAATGTGAAATTCGTCTATTGTAGCATCGGATGACCTTTGATCCTTTAAACTTTAACCTTACCGTTTACATTTCAGACTATTTTACCCAAATCTATACCAAAACTTGTACTTACCGATTGTTATTATTTAGGCCCTGTCATCTTCATGAAATATAATCCAGTTAAAACACAAAATGAAATAATTCCTACCGACATATATGCAAATATGCACACTAGTATCCTACTGCACGTGCAGTGAAATCTAAAATGATAATGCCAATGGTAAAACTAGTACTTAAGTTGGGTACGTGACGCAAGCCCAATGTGATGCAGGTGTTCAGATACATGTATATATAGTGCAAGAACAAATTGAAAATTATCATTTACAAAAGATGTTTTATTTTAGCTTTGCAATCTAGGCCTATTTGCAAAAACAGACAAATAAGGTGTGTTTGTGTGTGTGTGTTGATGGGAGACGGGTGGGGGTTAACTATTAAATTGATTGTGTATATGGCAGCTTTCAAGAAGTTTCTGCCTAATCAAATATAAATAAACTTTGCACATATTGAAAAAATCATCAAAAACGCTTTACACTAATTTGAATAATATAATTTGTTGTAAATCTATATGAGAAAATAGATTTAAAAAGTTCCAATTATGTGCCAAAATCCCCCCCCCCCCCTTTATCCACAATCTAATCACATCATTAATTTACTTGTAGTTTAATTTCCGACTGGTAATGAATTAAGGTTCATTGATGCTCTGATAAGAGAGATAACTCTACAGATAAGAAAGATAACTTTCTGCAGACATTTTGTCATGAAATTCAGTGAATTGTCATGCCAGAGTTTACAAGTCTCTATCATAAGGACCATTCTATAGTTAACTCAAGCAAACCTATCATTCAGAGGTTGATTTCTAGTTCTATTCCTAGTATATTTATTAATTATTTTTAATAGTTTACCAAAAACATTTATACTCAGTTCCTTTAAACGGTGTAAATTGAAAAAAATCTATCTCTAAACGTATAAGTCTTTTAATTGTACAGAAATAACAGCCGCAGAATTGTTTATAAACCGTAATTAATATTTTATTTCATTAAAAAAGAATTTCGAAGGGCGATAATGAAACAGTAACTCTTGTTTATGGATGCATTTTATTTTACATGCACAGAAAACAATTTGATATTCTGATTTAAAAAGCATCGCTTCAGTATGTTTTCTAAAGGGAATTAGATAGGTTTGATAGTAAATATTTTTTTATATATACCTTCATATTTCTAATTTGATTGTGAGATTAAAAATTATTGATCTTTCTAATGACCATATCAAATTTTCTTCACATCATGATTTGACATATTATTCATTTCTGAAAAAGTAAGCAACACTTCATACTTCAAACTATTTTCTATATGAATTTAATGTTATAGTTGTTGCTGAAAATCAATGTTTGGAATTAAAAAAAAAATGTTGTGAAATGTGGAGCAGAGGGATATTGTCCCTTAAGAATATGAAATACCTATAAAATGGAGGCCCATGGGTCACATGTTCACTAGCTGCAGGTGTAGCATTATGGTTTTATATATTAGTCTTTGACTGCAGATACTCCTGTAATGCAAAAAAGGTGCAATTTTCCGGCGCAATATTTTTTTCGCACTTCTGGGGAGAATTTCTCCACTTTCCAGCATCGGTCAATTTACTACCTTTCACTCCCTAATTCTAGGCACATTATTTAATCAATCTGTATATTTTATCCATCTCCCAACCCTTTATAGTCGTCTCTACTCAAGATAAACTCGCTTGATTAAAATTATTTGTTAAATTCTGAAAATATCTGAAAATTGACACATCAAGCGAGTTTATTGCCTGTAGAGATTACTATAAATGGCTGGGAGGTGGACAAAATATACATATTGGCCAGAGAATGTGTCTAAAATTAGGGAGTGAAAGGGTAGTTGATTGACTAATGCTAGAAAGTGGAGAAATTCTGCCCAAAAGTCCTCAAAAAATATTGCGCGTAAATTGCACCTTTTTTGCATATGGGGATCTGTAGCGTTATGATCAAAGACAAATATATAAAACCAGATCTGCAGCTACATGGTCACCTGAGCATATTATGCTCAATTTGATGAATACATGTATTATGTAAATTATTGAATTATATTGATTTTTCCTTGGTAAAGCCCAATATGAAGAAGTGTGCATTTAGAGGCAAACACCTTAGTGCGGGTATTACTGTCTCATGACAGCATCTAGTTAAAAGTTGTCTTCACAAACCAAAACTTGACTTAATTTCACTATGCTGTTTATTTCATGTCACATCCAAACAGATGATCTTCTGGCAAATCATGGTCATGCTTGGTATCAAAATTCAGTATTCAGATGAGTCACACCTATCCAAAGAAATTGAAATTTTTTTAATTTATAATTCTTTGACTAATAAAAAGTGCAACTCATGAGATAATTAGACTATGAAATTGAGTTCTAAGATATTGTCACATTTCCTGTGTATAATTTGTAAAAGTACTCTTTCACCAATTAAAAGAAGTTTACACCATTTAAGGCAGTCATTTATGCTATCCCCTAATAAGACAACATACAAGTGTAAAGTAATAATGCACTAGCAAGTTTAGGATAATGTGCAAGATTATTTATGACAACATACTAGCACGAGGTGACAATGTGTTAGCATGTAAGTCAGTAATAATATGCCAGCACACTGAATCCAACATGCAGTGAAGCTAACACTCAACAGATTGTTTAGAGTTGCATGTGTTTGCATGATGTTTTGTGTTAACACAGCAGCGTGTTGTTTAAAGTTGCATTGGAGTGGCAGTCTGTTGAAATTAACATGCTAGCACACTGCAACTTCACATCATTGGAACACCATAATTTTTATAACAGGCAAACCAATATATTATAATTACTAAGTAAGTAATTGCAACTGTAAATGCTGATTTCATGGTGACAATAATATCGGTAATTCACTGTATATCTGAGAACTGATCAATTATAAAAAAGTGTCAAGATAGGGCCACTTGCTAAAGCTCAATAGCACTTTCATAAAAACCTGCCATCTTACCGACACAAAGCTAGGCTAACACACAGTTCGCCATCACAACACTACAAAACACTTTCGCACTAACACAAGTTCGCACCACACGCAGTGACGCTAACACACAACACACTGTCACGCTAATACAATTTCACACAACAAAATATCAGGCTAATACTAGTTCACACAACACACTATCATGCTTACACGAATTCATAAACACACTGTCTCGCTAACACAAGTTCACACAACACGCTGTCTCGCTAACACAAATTTACACAACACGCAGTTTCGCTAACACGAGTTTACACAACACGCAGTCTCGCTAACACGAGTTTACACAACACGCAGTTTCACTAATACGAGTTCACACAACACACTGTCTAGCTAACACAAATTCACGCAACACACTGTCCCGCTTAGATGAATTCACACAACACACTGTCACGCTAACATGAGTTCACACAACACGCTGTCTCATTAACACAAGTTTACACAACACGCAGTGTCGCTAACACGAGTTTATGCAACACACTGTCACGCTTAGATGAATTCACACAACACACTGTCACGCTAACATGAGTTCACACATCACGCTGTCTGGCTATCACAAGTTCACACCACCCCCTTTTGCACTAACACACAACACACTCTCACGCTTACAAAAGTTTACACAACACACTTTCACACTAACATGAATTCACACATCACACTGTCACGCTAACACAAGTTGGCACCATACGCTGTTGCGCTAACACGCTGTCATGCTAATATGATTACACACAACACACTGTCAGGCTAACGCGAGTGCACACAACACACTGTCACGCTAACATGAGTTCACACAACACACTGTCTTGCTATGACAAGAAATGCAAGATCAAGACAAAGACATATGCCAAGTGAAGTCATGGCTTGAAACAAATACCAGGCCAGCTTTTGAAGATATTAGATGCAAAGGATATTTCCTCAGATCCCTTTGGAGTAAATGGCACAGACTAACATTGGTAAATGGAATTGTTTGTAGACAGTGGACTGTGTTGGAGACAGATGAAGTCAAACTGCAACAGGTGTTACCTCTCTTTGAGAGAAGGAATATTTTAAAGCATTGTCATAACGAAAAGACAGCTGGACATCTCGGGGTTGAAAAAACATTGGCCAGAGTACAGCAACGATTTTACTGGCCCGGTCTACAACAAGATGTTAGGCAGTATGTCACTGGATGTGATATATGTACAAGGCGCAAAAACCCGAATAAGAAAAAGGTTGCACCCATGCAGCTAGTGCCATCTGGGATGCCAATGGATCGGATAGCGACAGGCATCCTTGGAGAATTGCCTCTTACCGAGAATGGAAACAGATATATTCTCGTAGTCTCTGACTATTTTACAAAATGGACAGAGGCATTCCCCATGCCAAATATGGAATCTAAAACGGTCGCAAAAATTATTGTAGAAGAGGTTATTTCCAGGTTTGGAACACCCAGAATAATACATTCCGATCAAGGGCGACAGTTCGAGAGTGAGCTGTTTGGTGAAGTGTGTAAGCTTCTACACATTGAGAAAACACGCACTACTGCCTACCATCCCCAGTCAGATGGGACGGTAGAGCGATTTAATAGAACTTTAACATCAATGTTAAGTGCGTTTGTACAAGAGAACCAAAGGGACTGGGATGCACAAATCCCATATGTTATGATGGCCTACAGATCGGCAGAACATAAATCTACAGGACTAACACCTAATATGCTGATGTTAGGTCGAGAAACATCTTTACCTCTAGACTTAATCTATGAAATGCCAGAACCCCTGAAACAAGAAAGTCCAAACAACTGGGCTTGGGTCCTACGGGAAAGGCTAGAAAGAGCACATAGTTTTGTCCGTCAAAATATTGAAACCGCCATGAATCGGCAAAAGAGGTACCATGATATGAAAATGGCATGGGAAAGATTTAAGCCTGGTGACAAGGTGTTTGTATATTTTCCACAGAAGAAAATTGGTTGTTCGCCCAAGCTTACCTCATTTTGGTGCGGGCCATTCGAGGTTCTTGAGCAATGGTCCGATGTTCTTTATGCCGTTGCATGTGGTAGAAAGGGTGAAAAGCAAATCATTCATTGTGATAGGATGCGCAAAAAGAAGGAACAAGTTTTAAACTTTGAAAATTTAGATTTTGACAACGAAGCATCTATAGATAAAGACGAGTCAGACGAAATTGACTATGAAAGCCCAATTAATGTAGATGCTGTAGAAGAATTGGTTGATGAAAGTGACCATAAACGCATTCGTAGAAAACCCAAATGGTTAAATGATTATAAAACTTAGAATTATTAAATTAAGAAGTAGCAGAGATAATTATGTTTGCTTTGTTTATAGAATAGAGATGTAACTATTTTATTTCTTTATCATTTCAGCTAAGATGGCAAATACGAAAATTACAAAAGCTAAGGAAAACAAATGCCCCTTGTGTGATGGCGAAGTAGATGCTAGTCGCTGGAGGGAACATTTGCTAGCTTGCAATGGAGGAAGATATCCATGCAAAGTCTGTGGAAAACTTTTCAAAAAGAGGCTTTATTTGATTCGTCATAAGAGGACGTTCCACGAACAAACGGAAGATCAGCAAAAAGCAGATGGGAAGGTTAAAGTTAGTGAAGAAAATAAAGACGAGGAAGATGAATCATGGTTTGAACAAGATCCAGGAGATGTAATTCTTGAGACCCTTAGTGTCAGCGAGAGCAGTTCCCAATCTGATGATTCGAGTAGCGATGATGATGATGGTGATAAAGGTGCTGGTGAGCTGATGAATAATGCATGTATAGGAGATCATGATGAAACTAAACAAGATTCACAAGATGTCAAAAGCGTGAATGAAGAAGCAAGCGCTGAAGTCAAAATCAAATCTCCAGAGAAAGGACGGGTAGTTCGAAAAGCCACGGCTCCAGCACCCGTGTTTGCACCCAAGAGAAGAACCCCTGTTTCTCTCCCTGAGAAACCAACACCACTTGGGAGATTTTCATTTGGATCTACAAGTACATGCACGAAAGCTACGCAAACCAATTGTGGTTGTAAAGACAGATACGTTAAGAAAAGAAAAGTTCACAAGGTGGTGTCAACGTACACCAAAGACCATAAGAACATTGTAGAAACTGTCGAAGAAGAGGAATTCTTCTATTTGGAGTGAAGAATAGTGTTTTATGACACTTTGTGTTCTGTCGAGTGACAAGTACATTGAGCAATATGTTTATTGATAGGACTCATTCGATTATTATTTTTTTGCGGGAATGTCAAGAGATATTGCATTACCTTTAAACTCATTGTAAATAATTACTGGTATTGAAATATGTGTATTGAAAAATAAAAGAAGAAAAAAATGTTTTATTTCATTGATATGCGGGACGCATATGTTTCGGAGGCGTGGGTAATGTAGTAGAAATTTCCTTGATCAAATTAATAATATGCAAATTAGTTGTCAATCAGATGCTTCCTAGTGTATTAGCTATATAACATTAAACGTTTTAGTGACTAAGACAAAGACGGTGACGTAGCGTCTTTGGGTAACTATAAATACTTGCGAGCGCTGATGCTCGTAGTTAGTATACCAGTGGCAGCTGATCAGCGTGGATCGTGTTAAAAAGGTAAGGAATTTATTGTGCCTCATTTGCGGGTCTCAATATACTGCAGACATACCATTTGGGGTGCATTAGGTTCCAAACCTATTGAAATAATATGTTTTACAGAGGGTGTTTGGAAACACTGCTCTGAGACATAAGGTCTGGGAGCTCTGGAAGCTCAGATAAATGGTTTCAGACCTTGGATAGCTATAGCACTAGGATAGCTCAGGAACATTAGAGAATCATTGTTTGTATATATTTATTAAATCTATTTCCATGTAATTCTCGTTTAGTTTATTTTTACCAATCCATTATTGACGTAGGCAACGTAAGGAAAATTATATATTTTCTTTCCCATGACTGGAGAACCCACAGTACATATTACAATATTATTCTTATTTGCTGACAGAGGATTTAACAGACTTATATTACTGAAAGGATGATTTAAAAAAAAATCTGCATAGCATGATCAGAATTCCTTAATAATGAAAAAATCAAATGCAACAGTTATCATTTTTTTTTTAATAGCCCTAAAATAAATTCCCCAAAAGATCATCTTTTGGATTGTCCAAAAATATTTTGTGTCTCCAAAATGTGCAAAAATATGCCCCTATAATAAAAAAAAATATTTTTTAAAGTGTTTAAACCCAGAAATACCATAAAAAATATACATGTTATTAAAACTAAAAGTTTAAATCAAATTTTTAAAATCCTTTTATAAAGGTATTTTTTTTAAATAAATTAAAAAATCTTTAAAATTTAATTATTAAGGTCATTCTAGTTTTTTAGTAATTTAACCATGCAAAAATAAACACAAAAAATCATAAAAAAAATGTGTGTGAGGGGGCTTATTTAAGTTTTTTTTTGATAAAAGGTTTTTATGATGAGAGAAACAAAAAAACTGAATATTTCATTATTTAATTTTTAAATTTTTTTTGAATTTTTTGAATTTTCATTACATGAAAAACCTTATCAAGGATTTTAAAAACCTTAAAAGCAAAAGCTTTACAAATATGCCCTTTATTGGGATATTGTGTGGACCGTTTAATCGATGAAAAAAAAAAAATTTTACAAAAAAATGAAAAGCTAGAAAAGGGCCCCAATCACTTTTTTTAAATTTCTTACACAAGACGTTGTAAAGCCTTCAATAGGTGTGCTAAATGCTCAATTCACCTTGTCCTGTTACGAACATGTACAACCTGAATTAAAAACAAGATCCGAATTTACTCTAAAATTTTCCGGCAAATTGAATATAATTAAATAAGTGCATTACAAAACAAAATATGGCAAACGATTTAAAAAGCATTCATTTTTACCTTTGTTTCAAGGTTTAAGGAACCAGGAAGTAGGAAAAAGCTAAACAGGTTCTTACGCTGACTTGTTTTTTTTTTTTCCCGTAACAGGAAGTGCAAGTAAACCGGGCTTATTCGGCTTGTCGGTTTCGTATTCGTCACAAATTGGGAAAGCCCTTTTAACTTTCATTTTCGTCATTCAATTTTTTTTTTTCATGAAAATTTTTTTCCGTGTTAAAATCAACTTTGATGACAACGGTTATAACATTTACGTTACGGAACCAAAAGCAGTTTTACTATGGAATGCAGTACGTCACATATTACGTCATGATGCGGCTGAGAAAACAGAAAAGAAAGAAGAATGACTGCATATTTTCTGTAAGTTTATATTTTCATCTTGAATCTTCTACTTTTTATACCAGATAGTTGTAATAATTTTCTTGGGAATATTTGTTGACAACTTAAAGAATAGATCCAGGTAGATACTGCTGGTGTGTTGAAAGATGGACCTGGCACAGGCTCTCTGCATCCTTATATTATCACGATACTATTGTAAAGGCTTAGTGAACTAGGATAGACCTAATGGTTTTTTTTAAATACTTTTGCACCCGAGTGTCTGAAATATAAAATGCAACAAGCCATATTACACAAAACTGCAGAATTATACATAAATGTACAAATCTTCAAAATAGAGAGTTTTCCATTGAGGTAATTTAAAGGCAAGAGTTATTTCCCATGGCCGCCATGTTGTTGGGCAACATTCCCAGATCTCTTCATTATTCAACTAAGTTCAATTTGTTATATGCCGGGTCCTACGGTACCGGTGTACTTTACTTTGAAAGTCACGAAATCGGTCAAAAAAGTTTTAAATAATCATTTACCATGTTGTGTGAATAGGAAAATTAATTAATTACCTTCTTATGATGTTGTAATTGTACTGTTTACATGTTTTAACACTAGAAAGACAGAAATCTAACCAATTCTAGCGTTTGTGTATTCAAGGGACGTTACTCTGGTACCGGTGCAATGTTTGGCGACCTATAATAGTCATAAATCAAAACAAAAGACGTCTTTTTTAATTATTAAAATCAATATTTTTTCCCGTTAAAAAATAATTAAATTCTGGTTGTAAGGATGTATTTGATTGGATATAAAATTATTTTAACTCGTATAAAATGGGTTGCCTACGTCACAATGACTTACGTCAAAAACGTATCAATCCGCCTGACGTTACATTCAAATTTTGTGAAGTCATTTTGTTAGAAAAACAGTCTTTTTGTTCTTACATCAAATGAATCAAAATTAAATTATAAGCAATGAATTTAATAGCTACCATTTTAAACGGTATAAATTGGGTTGGAACAGTTTTCGCTTTTTTATAAACCGCTTCGCGCTTTATAAAGAGAAAACTGCCCAAACCCAGGTTATACCGTTAAAAAGGTAGCTATTAAATTCATTCCTTAAATAATGTTAGATAAAAAAAAATGGATTTATATGATATTATAAGAAATTATTTCTATCTTAATTCACTAAAATATATTATACTGGTTACTGAGGTAAAATTAAAAAAAAATTCTTTTGAATAAACGGTTGTTAAAGCCTCTGTTTATTCATAATCTTGAGATTGTAAATATTTTCCCCCTTATATTTCTGGCATGTATGTTTGAAATTGGTTAATAAAGAGGAAAATTCACTGCTTTGCCCTACAAGATGGCGGCTAAGGGGAAAACTCCTAGGCAAAATATGTTAAAGAAGTAGGTAAAAGGATATGCCTGGTAAAGTTCTCATGAAATGAGCTGCCTTTTTTTTAAATAAATATCAGATGTTATAGCCATTAGGTATTTAACTTGTGTACATGTACATTCAAAAATATATGCTGATATAAAGAAGCTTAGTTATCATGGAAGTACATTATATAATAGGCCTATCAAGAAAGCAAGACAGAAGTCTCAGGGGCGGATCCAGGAATTGAAGTTAAGGGGGGGGGGGGGGCGCAAGAGTTTAGGCAGTGGGTATGGTTGCCGCCTTGAGGCCCCCATTGTGTCCAGGGCAAAGCCCTGGTTGGGGTCCTGGGGCGAGGCCCCCGTAATGTCATGGATTCTAGAGGGTTTTTAGGGTAAAAATGAGGTCTACCGAGTAGAAATTTTAAACATTTTCTCGGCAAAACTATGTTTTATGCTAACTTTGACAATTTTAGGGCGCGCACTAGTTACTATATATAGTACTTTCCAATAATGAGTTGTCACGTACAATATACTACTACTGTAGGTCTGTATTCTTTATTGTGGTAGTTATGAATAATGGCCAAGCTAAAAGCAGTTGTTAACCTATAATTTTTAGCTCATATAGGCGTGCCATATCAGTGCATAGACCTAAAGCAAAGGGTTTGCTTTAGGTATATGGTCACACAACAAAGAACTCAGTTCTTTTGGGAAAAAAAAGCCTTCCCATCTCTTACATACATGTACCTAATTACTTTTCATTCAAATAATGCAATTTAAGGGTATAATAAATCTGAGAACTAAGATATTTCATCATGAGATGAATGCATGGTTGTCTAGTCAGAGCACTTAAAGTGGAAGAACGTCGTTGGAAAAAAGAGCGGCATGCATTGGACCAGTAATAGATTTAACATACTGGGCCCTAGAAATGTAAGACACCTCGGTTCAATGACACCTCGAACTTTAATACATGTTACAGGAAACTCATTCCCAAATATATCCAACAATAATCAACTCATAAGCTTTTTTTGAGCATCAATTTTTTTTTCTTTCACAGCTTCATTTAAATGCTTATTTAACAACACCTTTCTAAAACATCAAGTCATTTCTCAACTGTAATTACTCCCAAAACAATTATATGGCTATGACGTCATCTAAAGTAAGAGAAATATTGTCAAAACCAGATCAGAAGACGAACTTGGGACCAAACTAAAGACTGATGATCTACTTCCTGGATGAGCTTAATCACCCGTCTGACCAACACTTGACTGATATATCTTTTTTTCTTTTTATTTATTTCTTTTTATTATACATTATTGGTAACCGATTAATTATAATTATTGTTTTCTTAATTTTAATGAAAAAAGTATATTTCACCTTTCATTTTTTTTTGGGGGGGGGGGGGGTAGGGGGTGGGCTGATGTTGTTAAAACAAATCTGATTTTAATGGTCTTTAGAATTTTCTAAATATAACACATTCGTATTGAAAATAGTTACATATCTGGAGAAAAAAAAATCAAAATTAAAAGGTTTTTTTTTTGTATCTTTGTCGTTTAAGACTTATAGTTTATTATATAATTTAAAGATCAAAACTTGTGAATAATACAGTACACTTCTGAGAAGTTATGAATGGAATATTTTATCGATGTAAAACAAAGATTCTGAATACTAGTGTTTGCTTTATGTTTTTATTAGATAGGCACATTTAATAGGATTGAAAAACTATATTAATATACTTAATGTGTATTAAATTTGAGTATTGTACATGTAGTGTACAGTACCCGCATCGTTATTCTTTACAGGATACACGATACGATAGGATACACGCACGATACGATAGGATACACGCACGATACGGGATACACGCACGATAGGACAGGATACACGCACGATAGGATAAACGCAAAACACGATAAATGCAAAATACGATACACGCAAAACACGATACACGCAAAACACGA
>NW_026926644.1:0-28370 GCF_032062105.1 Saccostrea cuccullata | reverse complement strand
TACAGAATTTTAAAGGCAAAAAATAATTTCTTAAAATTTCAGCCGTACCAAGTGTCAAACTTTTAATGACAGAAAAGGACATTGGAAATGGAATCCTGAAGCTGCAGGCATCCATTAAATCTTTACCTGATGCCTTTAAAGTAGAGTGGAAAGCGAGAATGACTCCAGGTGATGAATTCCGACCAATTAGATTACATGACGAAACCTATAAAGGAACCACAGTTTCACTTCCTAATCCCCTGCTGGTTGTAAATACATTCAAGAATTAGAAACATATAGAGAGAGGTTTCCAATTTTCTTGGTGTCAGAGTTGTTACAAGTCAAGGTAAGTGTAGAATGTGCTAATAAGTTCCATTAAGGAGGTCTTACAAAAACATGGTGCATTGTTCAAAAGAAAACGTTTCGCCTGCTAAAGTATAATTAAGGTATAAATCAATATTAGTGATCAATATTTATTACCTACTAGTCATATACATGAGCCTCGTCGGATAGAAATCGACCTTATCGTATGCAACGTCATAATGAGAAAAAAGCGAATAAAGTTCAGAAAGATTTCACGGTATTTTTACAACACATGTTTTTCACGTTAAGGAATGTTTTAGACATCGTCAACTGCAGTTCAATGACTTTTTCTTCTAAAAATCGGAGCATTTAAAACATGCACTAATTAAATAAACAAATTTTAAGTGTACACCTCCAAAGAGCCTTATTTTTTTTATTGTTACCATGGATCAATGTAAATTCCCGTGAGCCAGAGGAGTGCCGAATCAGACAGCAGAAGACGTAAGGCCATATCTCACACCAGATAAATAATAAGTTGGTAGACATATAGCGAAGAAAAAATGGCATGGTGCATTACTGAGGAAGTACAGAATATATTTTTTATTGTAGTTTAGAGTATAAATTTTAGCCAGAGGAGACGTAATCTGGCGCAGAAAATCGCATATGTACTGATGCAGTAATAGCCTAGTGTGTTAACTTCATTTACTATCATCGTGTGCACGTCTATTCATTCATTCACGATTAAATTCGCAATATTATATTAGATATACTTTAATGTTTCATGTCTTTGAATGAATTTACGTGTATTTTCAAATGTATCAAAGAAATAAACTAACCAAACAAACAAAACAAACAGCTAGGCATTTCGATTCAGTACAAAATGTACAACCCTAACAAAAAATACTATACTTAACTATAATGATAATTTTGACACTTTGAAAACTTTGATTTACTATAGTGATAACTTTGACACTTTGAAAAACTTTCACGAAAACTTTGACACTTTTGAAAAACTTTGACGAGAACTTTGACACTTTGAAAAACTTTGGCGAAAACTTTGACAGTGAAAAACTTTGGCGAAAATTTTGACACTTTGAAAAACTTTGACGAAAACTTTGACACTTTGAAAAACTTTAATACTGTAAAAACTTTGACGAAAACTTTGACACTTTGCAAAACTTTTGCAAAAACTTTGACACTTTGAAAAACTTTGGCGAAAGCTTTGACACTTTGAAAAACTTTATCGTAAATTTTGATACTTTGAAAAAGTTTATCAAAAATGTTTGATACTTTAAAAAACTTTATTGAAAACTTTGATACTTTAAAAATCTTTAAGAAAACATTGACACTTTGAAAAACTTATCCGAAAACTTTGATACTTTGAAAAACTTTATCGAAAACTTTTACACTCCAAAAAACTTTATCGAAAACTTTTGGAAAACTTTATCAAAAACTTTGACACTTTGAAAAACTTAATCAAAAACTTTGACACTTTGAAAAAATTGGCGAAAAACTTTGACACTTTGAAAAACTTTATCGAAAACTTTGACACTTTGAAAAACTTTAGAGAAAGATTTGACACATTGAAAAATTTTATCGAAAACTTTGATACTTAGAAAAAGTTTATCGTAAACTTTGATACTTTGAAAAAGTTTATCGTAAACTTTGATACTTTAAAGCCTTTCTTAGGCAAAATGAAGCTTCTTGAATCTTTCCACGTTTGTGTAAAGGTATTGTCAATTAATTTTAATTTGAGGTTTATTTTTACGTAAAAGATTAAGGTATATCCTTATTAATCATTTTAAAAAAAAACTGTGTTAAAGGTATGGCATATTTTCCGGTCTAAATATCGTTTGTCCGATGCATTAAAATGATGTCTTATCCATGGTGAATTCGGAGTGATATTTCAAAAAAGAGATTTTCTAAAAAATATATTTATATTTGTACTCCAAATTTATATTTTAATCATATTCTAAATATTAAACTATACTTTGATAATTTCCTGTCGGGTATGTTCATCCTACAGACCCTGAAACGTTCTACTTTCCCCTCTTTCCTTTCGCTCACCGTTCGTTAACCGCTTTTTCTTATTTAGTTGGTTAAAATAGAAATATTAATGTTCTTTACAGAGGTTTTCGAAGAGAAACAATCCAAAGAAGAAAATTGTTACCCATGCTTGAATGGTAAGTGAAAATAATTGTTATTTGATATCGATTTTTTTCACTAAGGAATTTATATATTTTCAGGAGCGCTTGTAAAGTACATAAGAAATGTTAGGTAATGAAGGTACAGACATTAATCCCCATGAAATGCCATTTGTCAATGGACTGATAATTTACCTTTTAATAATTTCTACTTTTTGACACTTTGACACGAGCAAAGACTACGGTAGAGGTATTTTTCAAGTTGCTATTACACTTTAAGCCGGAACATGTCTTATTTACTGTAATTTTTCCCTAGGTGTCTATAAACTTAAAAATGAAAATACATGTACAATGAAATTACAGTTTGCAAGTTTTAGTTAACACAAGCGCTTTCTATAATATAGTCTGACTTCAGGTATATATATATATATATATATATATATATATATATATATATATATATATATATATATATATATATATATATATAGTATAATAACAGTAACTTATTACGTCTCGTTGACAGGCGCAGTTCATCAGATCTAACGTGACGCTAGCGTCGAGTTTGATCTGATGATCCGCGCCTGTCAACGAGACGCGATACAGCTCTTCGGATCAAGTTACTGTTATAATGATAAATTTATTATACCCCCCTCCCAACTAGGAAAATATAGCGAGAAAAAACTTTAAAGATCAATTGTATAACATCTTTCCATAAAACAAAGCATAAAAGCAAGGGACTTTTCAATGAAAAAAATTCAAGTAAATTCAAGAAAATTAACGTCATGTTTCTGCGTACTGCGTCATCAGTTAAAGAGAATAGTGATATGGATTCAGAAAACAGTGTGGTGATCCGGAAAGTCGGATTACGACATCACGTGATAGCTTCAAATCAACAGTTAAATTTTAGTGATACACATTAGGCATATAATAAATATTTTTAACGTTATTTGTTTTGCTTGATAACATTAACTTTGACGTCATGAGAGTCTTTGCACGGAAGGAAGAAATCCACATGACGTCAAAGTATCTAATGTTACATAAAAGTTTTAGAAAATGAAATTGGAAAATTGTTGTGGGTTCTTTCCCTAGTGTTCTTCAAAAAATCAAGAAACTCAATAATGTTTTCACATTTCTATAGTTTACTTATTGTACAGAGTATTCTGGCTCTTGTCTGTCCACAGTATTCTACATCACACCATACTCTGTACACTGTGCACTATAATGTCCATTGAAAACATTCATACTGAAATGATTATCTGTAACTGAAACTGACAGTTAACCATAAAGTTCTTACAGTAAGTTAATGTTTCTGAAGTTAAAGCCAGTATTGTTTATATTATTTTTTATAAATTGGAGAGCATGGGAAAATTTCACTCTATGTGAAAACTTTAGTCAGAATAAATGTAGTATTAGAACCAACCACATGTGTTATGTTTTGCTTCTCAATAAGCAATTTTGCAATGACGACGAGGATGCAAAAGATTTAATGGACACACGCTAGCCTTATTAAATTCTAAGAAAAGTAACCACTTTGGATTTTAAAAAAATGGCAGAATCACTATCTGTTTTTCCAAAATTTGCCGTTCACAGTGAAGGAGATGTAGGAACAGGGTGGAGAAAATTGGTACAGCGCCTAGAAAATCTCTTTGTTGAAATGAAAATAACAGACAACAAGAGAAGATGTGCACCTTTACTACATTATGCAGGATAAGACGTATATGATATCTTTGATACCCTGGCAGACACGGGAAATGACGAAAACTAGGATCAAGCCAAGCTAGTTCTGAAAACTACTTTGAACCGAAAATCAACAAAGACATACGAAAGCTACGTTTTCCGCCAAACAAAGCAAAACCAAGGAGAGTCTCTCTGGATACCTATCACACACGTCAGAGTGAAATCAAATCGCAAATAATTCAAAGTTGCACTTCGTCAAAGTTAATTAAGGGAGAGCTTTAAGTAGGGTTATGAGCTCAACAAGCTCTTGGAAACAGCTAGAACGCTGGAATTATCCGAGAAACAAGTGTCGGGAATTGAAAGCAACAATAGCATTAATGTATAAAAGAATTCAGGACAAGAAATTTGGACGCAAAGCCACTCAAAGGAAAACCAAGGCATACGCAGAACCGATAAAGCATAGTAAATCACATTCAGAATGCTATTATTGTGGTGGAACTTATCCGCACAAAACAAAGTAGCTTGCACAATGACAGACTTGCAATAAGTGTTATAAGAAAAATCACTTTGCTGTTGTGTGCAAATCAAAGGGAATTCGAAACAAACGTCAACATGTGAAACAAATTCAGGATTATGATGGAAGCAGTGGTGACACTGGTGAGACATAAAGGTAACACAAAAAACCAAAATCGAACGTATTTTTGAATGGCAAAATGTTTCAAATGCTTCAGTTTCAACATAATTGATAAAGGTGTATTTTCATTGCTGAAACTTAGATCAAAACTAAGCAAAGGCTCTTTGCTTATG
This sequence comes from Saccostrea cuccullata, assembly GCF_032062105.1. Classification (NCBI taxonomy): domain Eukaryota; kingdom Metazoa; phylum Mollusca; class Bivalvia; order Ostreida; family Ostreidae; genus Saccostrea; species Saccostrea cuccullata. The sequence continues at coordinate 23,457 of NW_026926644.1, read as the reverse complement.
GATCTACTAGGGACCTGGATGCGCTTGGATACTTCGTTGGAAGGGTTACAAGCAAACCCAAAATAACAAATGGAAGAATGTACGTGGCGAAAGGTCAGTATGGAACACTTTTAGAATATGAAAGTGCTGAAGGGCTAGGAATCATTCATACAATTTGCCGTCTGTCTACAGATGTCAATGAAATATGCGACAAATTTGCAGACAGGTTTCAAGGGATAGGAAAAATTAAGGATGTCAATGTATAAATCCATGTTGATTGAACTATAAAACCAACAGTTCAACCACATCGCCGCATTCCTGTCTATTTTAGGAAAAGGAAGAAGCCGAACAGAAAAAGTAAGAGGAATTAGACATTATGAAACAAAAGGTCCCCTGAGCATAATGCAACAACTTTCAAGTTATTGAATTTGATAAGCAATGGGGAACTGACCAGCAAAACGCTTTCGAAAAACTAAAAGACTCTTTGACGAGTGACACAGTTATGGCATATTACAGTCTGTATGACCCAAAGAAATATACGGAATTACTAGTTGATGCTAACCCGGTAGGACTTGAGCAATCCTTTCTCAGGAGGGGAAAAATAATTGCCTATACAAGTATGTCACTAACAGATGTTGAACAAAGATATTCACAAACAGAAAAAGAAGCCTTAGCTATCGTGTGGAGCTGCTGAGCATTTCCATCTTTTCATATGTGGATAAAGTTTACTCTGGTAACAGATCATAAACCACTATAAACGATCTTTAACAACCCAAGATCAAAGACCGCCTGCACGTATCGAGAGATGGCGCCTAAAGGCTACAAGCTTACAACTTCATGATAAACTACATGAGAGTTGTAGATAATCCAGCTACATGTCAAGACACGCAGGTAGGTTAAGGTTACAACCAAATATTCTACTTGCCTAATACGACTACGTTATAATAAGCTATATGACGTGAGATTTAGTGATAACAATTTCTTAAAATCGATATCTAATAAAATCGATATCTAAGATTGATTTGAGGTCGTAAAAATGAACCAAAATATGCAGAGGATTACTATCAACGGAATTTTGTCGTTCCTGGGCCTCTGTAATTATGTTCCCCAAACGAAGTTGGGGAACATATTGTTTTTACTCTGTTTCTTATTATGTTCCCCCAAACGAAGTTGGGGAACATATTGTTTTACTCTGTTTTTAAGGTCTTCCGTCTCCAACGGAAGACCTTCTACTGATTCGTTTGTTTCTTTTCCACTATTATTATTATTATTATTTTTTTTCTTACCGATTTTGTGCAGGCGATTTCTCGAGAACGCCTCGACAGATCTTTATGAAACTTTCAGCAATCATGGCAAATCATATGAACTTAGGGCGTTTTTTTTATTTTGCCGTCGTCACTTCCGGTCGCGAGATACGGCCAATTTTCTTTTTTTAAAGTGTCATTTTGTCCGGAAGTGTTCACAAAAACGGTTTGAGATTGAGTCTTGAAACTTTCAGGGATGATAGTTTATTATTATTAAGGTCTTCCGACTTCCTTCGGAAGACCTTATTGTTATTCGTCTGTTTTTTATTATTATTATTATTTTTCTTTTTTTCATAGTTAGAGCGATATCTCAGCTGTGCGTGGACTGATCTAAAAGATTTTTACAGGGATGATGCATCACGAGAATATCTCCAGACGTGTTTTTCATTTTTTCGAAATTCACCTTCGTTCGCGATTTTGGGGGATTTTTGTTTTTTTTGAAAGGCAATTTGTCCAGCAGTTTTCTCGAGAACGGCTGAAGATATGAAAGTGAAACTCACCGAGGTAATAGAACATCGAACTTCAATCTGAACAACGACCTTTATTTTTCGTCGTCGGCACTTCCGGTCGCAAACGGAAGTAAATTCAAAAAGTCCTATTTTTCAACTTTTTTGTTTTTCGATATTTTTCTTTAAGATTTACAAGGTTTATAGTGTGTCTAATGAGAATTCTAAATATGTGTTCCGTGTATTGATGCGTGCATATATTGAAAAGATATGACCGAACCAAACTTTGTCCCACTGTCGGGGGTTCGAATCCCGCCGTGGGCGTTCCGAAATTTTTTCTTTGTTTCTGTCATTTTTCAATAGCAAATGTCTTATCTCACTTTTATAACATGTATGAAATATTTTGCCGATTTTTAAAAGCTATATTTAAAGATATTTTGAGGTTTACCTGTAATAATCATGATATTTGTTGAGAGACTGATGTAAATGAACGTAAACAACAAAAAAAAAATCTGAAATGGGATGAGGCAGCTTAGATCTCTAACGAAAAGTCGGTCGGAAGACCGCTTGTTGCTCTAGCAACAAGAACGCATCTAGTTATTCTTATTTTTCTTCCTGGGAAAATTTTGTCCGCGAGTGATCTTGTAAACTACACATCAGACTAAGGTGAAATGTTTTTAGGGTCAGTAGACATGTAATGTAGATTTGCGGAACGAAGGTCATTTTGTGCGCACGTGCTTGCAAGAGCACGCACGTGCAACATGATAAATGACCGATTACATTGATATAGATGTAACTTTTTAAATTTTTGATGAAATGCTTTAGAACTCATAATATAAGGATACATTAGAAGTATAGACAATATGACATGGTCAAAATAGCAAGATCTCACGCGCATGCACGTGCGCTGCACTCTGATTGGCTGAAACAAAAATCTCAATATCTTTTTTGTCTTTTGACGAAATGCTTTGAAATTTTGATTATAGCCATGCATTAAGATATCCTACAATATGATATATAGCAATTATCATGAAAACACGTGCATGCACGTGAGCTGCAATCTGATTGGCTTAAACTTTAAATAGCTATAACTCATTTGGATTTCAACCAAAGACGATGGGATTTGAAATATAGATAGATATTATAAACTACTACAAGAAGGTATGGTCACCATGCACATGGATGCACGTGCATGTACGTGCGCTGCAATCTGATTGGCTGAAACTTGAAACAGCTATAACTCCCTTGGTTTTCAACCAAACAGGATGGGATTTGGAACATAGATAGATATAATGGACTACTACAAGAAAGGTATGGTCACCATGCACATGCGCACGTGCAATCTAATTGGCTGAAACTTTTAACAGGTATAACGCCCTTGGTTTTCAACCATATGGGATGGGATTTAGAACATAGATAGATGCAATGATCTTCTACAAGAAGGTATGGTCATGAAATGAACAAAATGAAAAATACACTTGAATGAGCGTATTTTTATTATTTTTGGATTAAATACTTTAATTTTTAGTTTATTAAAATATATGGATTGTGTAGACAAAATGATATGGTCATTACGCACAGGCATTTGCATGCGCACGCATGCAATGCTAAAATTTGAATGAACTTCGTACACTTCCAGGTAAATGTTAAAGTCTCAAAAACATAGAGTTTGTCTTATTTAATGAAGCTTACAGGTAATATGGCACAAAAAGAGAATTGGGGAGCGTTTGGGGAACATCTGTAACGGTCCCCGTTACAATTAGCACTAGTTTAAGTTTGAATGAATGTAGGAGAGATCGAATGAAGTGCATATCTACAGATATTATAAGGTGGTAAAAACTGAAACGCAATATAACTTTTCTGTTGACCATGTCTCCACGTGCTAGTCACTTCCTAGCAACATTTTTTAATTTACCCTATCTCGCTGTAGTCTCGCTAACTCTCGTCAGAGCCACTGCCAGAGCTACTCTGAACTCATCGGGTTTCATACTTTGAAGAACAGAGAAAAATAAAAGGTTCCGAACACATTAGTAGGGGTGATAAGTCGGTACAAGTTTTTGCCAAAATCGGGTGACAATTTCAAGTAAATCTATTGATGTTTTAACCTGGTTTCAATTTTTATAAACAAATAAGTAATGCTCACTTAAGATAAAAAAAAATCAAAATATGTAAATACTTGTAATTTATGTTAATAATATGCATAATCAAAGAATGCATAAATTATTATATATTACTATTTCTTCGATAATTATCGGCAATTTCAGCGTCTAGAAAAATAACAATCTCTTTATGATTCGCCTATAATTTAAGTCGGGCACAGAGTTTAAAACCAAAAAACCGACGAATAGGCGAGTATATACGGTACATAATAATGTTTGTATTTGCATATGCTTTCAACATCTGAGGCATTGAATGAGTGTCTGTTTGTTCCGATAATCACTTACATGTATCTATCCTTCTGCTTCATCTATGAAATTCGGTCTGGTAGTTTTCGTGATAGGGCGTCATGCATGTGCACTTCTAATAATGTAAACACGCGAAATACGTTCTTCTGACTGAAAGCCTGACAAAACAAACCTAATACATGTAACTGGATGTTTTCAAACAATTAAGTCGATCGTCATAGCCTTAACATTGATAGTTGATTTTTCGTCAACATGTTAACCTCTTTAAGAGTATTATTACGCAATTTTGCATTTTGACATAGATGCTGGCATTGAAAGAGACATTCATCCATTTAGACTGTATGCGAGAAAACTTCATTGCTCTAATGATCTTAGGAACAGCAAAAACCATTTGTGTCTCCATGAATATACATGTGTCTTACATTAGTTTTACTCGGGTATTTATTTAATAATTATTATTGAATAATATATAGATCTTATAGTGTCTAATGAGTATTTAGAAGATTAAGCAATTTGGTTAAACTAAAAAAAATACTTTCGCAATTTGCAGTCTTAACTTTAAGAGATATTTGAAATAGGTATATATTTAAGGTTATCCGATCCTCAGCCAGGAAGGATAACTCTTGAATTTATAATTTAATTCAAAAAGTCTCAAAATTCAGCTTGAAAATTAAATTTTTTCATGCAGCAATTTTCATTTTATACCTCTCAATGTGCTGCAAAGTTCTCAGACAGGTGTTATAAAAATTAAGATTTTTTACCCCAATAAAAGTATTTTAAAATGACACATTGAAAGAAGGTTCAATTTAATTTAACCATAGATATCAATCAATGTTTATCAATATGGTATGAAATTGGAAGTGATTTATGGTGTTTTGCAATGAGACGAAAATCTTTATACACTATGCATTGTATTATGATCGAGGTAAATAGAAGAAAATAAAGTACCTTATACGTATAATAAAAGCCTGGATACCTATGATTTTTATTTCTAAAATGCGTTTGTTCATTAGAATTGAATTGGAAAATGCATAGTAGGTGTTTTTATTGGCATTTCCGGAAAATTATGAGAATTACTAATTTTCGATGTATAGTATGATTAACTTTAAAGGTGAAGTTTAAAGAATTATTGTGAGTAAAAACACATTACTTTGAGAATTTAGAGACTTTTTTCTGAGCATTTTCAATTAGTCAATGTCTGATTTTCAGAACCTGAGGATCGGAATACCTTAAGGAATCATTGTCTAGTTAGTACAGTATGCCTGTGCATCAACGATTATAGTGGGAAACATGGGATAATTTGCATAGCGGGCGAATCCCGTTTTGCATAAATTATCCCATTGTTATGGGTCAGAATAACCCTAAATGCCAGCAAAGATCAATAACACAATTTAAACTTAACAATAATTTATTTACAGTAATATATAATAAGTATATGAAACATAAAGTACAAACTTAGCAAGAATCTAAAAATACATACATCAGAGTGTCCGTTGCTGCACACAATGTCCCAGTGAAAATATGTCCCAATTGTACCTCAATGGTGCTTATACAACAAAGTATATTATCTCTATGCATCGAATTGACAGGGTATTTATACAGTAATATGAATCTAGAATATTCTAGAAATTGTTAAAACATGATATTACTGGAACAATCTGGACATACACAAAATTTAAGAATGTTCTAGATAAAATGACCGAACATGTTGACCACTCTGGAATGTTCAAGAAACTTAATGTTACTAATTATATACATAATGAAACAATACACATCTCACAACACCATGTTTCCCATTATCGTTGATGTCCCTTGCATACTATACTAACTAGACAGTGATTCCTTATATTTCCATTTCATTGTAAAATAAAGTTATAGATTTAGATTTTAAAAATGTAGACATAGATTTAAATAACACGAGGACTCCCCTGCCAATTTTAATCGTCCTCGCCCACTGACGTCAAACACAAAGGCAGCCGCACGAAATTTATATGCATATATATATGGTCTCCTTAGCGTCAGACACAGACACAGATGCGCACAAGATTTGCATGCATATTAAGCCTCCTTAGCTCTTGACCTATCGAGCTGCCTAATTTACATTCCGGTAGAATTATCAGGATATCAACTCCGCTAACTTTCAAAGAGTTATCACAGGAAAAAAATTAGAAATGGAAATATACATGTATATCTGCTCAGAGAACTTCAGGGCTTGATACAAGCAATCAAGACAGAGTTATCAAATCAGTATACATCGATTAACAGAACTTACACTAAAAACGTTTTATTGCACCACACATCCTGTCAAAGTGTCGAATAGAAAACGCATGTACATATATCGCATCTCGCTGTTTTTCAGTCGTTGTTGCATGTTACTTTTTTTCTACACATAATTAACCTAGATTGACAATGTAAAATTTGCAGAAAAAGAACAATGATCATTCTCATTGGTCCAGTACAATAAAACATATTGCAGGTCTCTAAAACATGTATAAGGGGGAGGAAAAGTTGCCGTTGGTAATTCACTGATTATAAAAGGGCCTAAATATAGTAAACTCCGATCCTTCAACTAGATTTCAGAAATCGCCAACTTCCCTTACTTATGCAGCAATATACCTTCATCCCCTGTATACGGGGTTTATATCTCTCAGTTGATTCGATACGCAAGAGCATGCTCTCTATATGAAAAATTTTTAAAACGAGGTAAATCATTGACAAAGAAGCTGCTGAAACAAGAATATCAGCAGTCTCGTACAAAAGTTTTATGGTCGATACAGTGACCTTTTCAGCAAATACAATTTATCATTAATTAAGTCAAATTTAACTGAATTTTTACACTATTTGTTAGGCCATTATATACTCACTGAATTGTTGACGAATGTTTCCGTAATTTCCCCATCATGCCAAGGAGCACACCTCATGTGCTTTACTTATGACAAAACATTTCCACTTACGCCAAGATTTTTGGCCCCATTACCTTGACAAGTTTTAGCACTACTTTAAATTTGTCAGACCTTTTGAAGGAGAAAAGATAGGGTTTCTTGTTACATATGTATATTACCTGTGCCAGGGTATTCTTAAAGTAATTTTAAGTATAATACGATTTTTAAGCCTCTCACCTTAATCTTGAAGTTTGACCTACTTTATTTTAAAGTTTTCTTTCCCACGTACGTGCATCTTTTGATTGAGTTAATATTTGACATGTACATTACCTGTGACAAGATGTTGCCGAACATGATATACTTTTTGACCCGATGACCTTCATGTTTGACCTAATTTTCAGAAAGTTAAACTTTAGTGATTACTTTTGAATGACATGTGATAAGGCATTCATGTTTGACACAATATGCCATAAATAATGGCATCCAATCAATTTAAACAGCGTAAAGCGTGGGACCACAATTTTTTTTAATTTGCCTTTTCCGTTGGCATACTCTAAAACCTGGCCTGGCCCCTTTGGCCTGGCCTCTATTTTGGCCTCTAATTTGGCTTCAAATCAAATTTTGGCCTGGCCTCCAAAGTTGGCCTGGCCTCAAATTTGGCCTCTGTAAAAATATTTGGCCTCAATTTTGGCCTCACTCAAAAATAATTTCTTTTTCAGAAATTGATTGATTTTATTGATTTTTTATTGATTTCATTTTTTTCACAGATTAAGCAGGTTATTAATATATTTCTGTTGATATGTAAATGTGAACATTAAAAATAATCATGTACTACCACCAATATGATTTATTTTATTGATTATCAATTGATCAGTGTACACTTATTTCACTTTATTATTTACAGGTATTTCATACAGACACGCTACCGATACTCTTGCTTATAATTATTAAGAAAAAAAAGTATCAGAGTTTATTTTGTGTTTTCCAAATTGTGAACATTGAAAAAAAAATCTCTAGTAATAATTCATGTGAAATGTCATTAATAGCTTTGAAAAATTCCCACTTGTTAAGTAGATGAATCATCATCTTTCACACACTGTGGAGTGTTGTGTAACTGTTATGCCTGCATCATCTGTGTGATATATGAATACAGGCACCTAAGATTTTTTTCAAATAAATATACCAAGACAGATACCAAAATATTTATATCATACTGATTTGATTACTCTGTTAAAAATTCATGTTCACTTTAATCTAAGAACAGTTGGTATTTAAAAAGAATTAAGATAAATAACTTTATCAGATAATTTATAACTTTCTGTTCCTGTGCCGTAACACTGTAATTGGATATCAAATGACAAAAAATTCTGCAGCACGGTTCTTGACAGGGAGTTTAAAGGTTGAAGTTAATCAGTAATGACATGTTTATGTGCATAGGCTGTTAAGCCACCCATGATTTATAAAGAATTTCCTGCTACAACTTTCACTACCTACAATTATCAAAACAAAAGTTGAGTTTGATGATAGTTTATTAACATTTGTGCTGTAAAACAATTGCATCCTATCAACCAGACCATTAGAACACTATCATATAAAATGTGGTGAATTACTTGCATATCATAGTATTGACTCTTTTTTCTATCAGTTTGTAAAAGTAGTCAACATCATCAAATAGATTTTTTTTAATTCTAAATTTATAAAGACAGTTTAAAAAAAACTTGTATTAAACAAGTAATACTTAAAATGACAAATTTAAAATTCTTTTTAGTTCTTAGTTAATTACTACTCATTTGCATCTCTTTGTTGTCTTGATATGTTTCTAAATGTTTTACTCTGTAAAAATTATCATTCCTACCATGGAAATTACAAAAAAAAATAAAGGCACATTTAATAAATCATTACGAGAGTGTCTTATTGAAAGTAAAATTATATGCTCTGTGCTGTAGTCTTCAGAATTGCAACAGATCAATTGATAATCAATAAAAATCAATCAGATTGGTAGTTGTGTATAATTAATTTAATTTTCACATTTACATATCAACAGAAATATATTATTTACCTGCTTAATCTGTGAAAAAATTAAACCAATAAAAAATCAATAAAATCAATCAAATTCTGAAAAAGAAATTATTTTTGAGTGAGGCCAAAATTGAGGCCAAAAATTTATACAGAGGCCAAATTTGAGGCCAGGCCAACTTTTGAGGCCAGGCCAAAATTTGGTTTGAAACCAAATTAGAGGCCAAAATAGAGGCCAGGCCAACTTAGAGGCCAGGCCAGGCCAAAGGGGCCAGGCCAGGTTTTAGAGTATGCCTTTTCCGTTTGCTCAAACAAGACAGGGAGCACACAGCGGGTGTGTCCGGAGTTACTGGGTCAATGATTTAATTCTCCGTGTCACCTGATACCACCTTATTATGTTTTTGACGTCCAGTTTTGATCTATGTCCGATATGTTTTGTTTCAATGTACTTTTTAATCTTGATTACTGTTCGTTGTGTCCATATATACGTTTAGTTAAAAAATCTATAGACAATAAATGTATAAATCTGAGATAATGGCATAAAACAAGAATCCCTGAAAATTCAAGAGATAGTATGTCCTAAGAATGCGTAAGTATCCCCAATTGACCAGTCAAATTTCTCATAGGCTATGTGTGTTGATTAAGTATAAACTTAAGATGCCGCTGTCAAATTCAATATAAAAACAAAGGTCTATCATCTGTTATGAAACAAGTTACGGCCCAATGACATGTAGGTTGTATTAGCTAATTATACCATTGTTAAACGGTCATAGAATTTACGAAAAGTCGACTCTAAATTAGAAGAAGAGCTCCATATAAAGATATGATAAAATGATCAAATTTTAAAGCTAAAATTTATGAAATTTTTCTTTGCCAAATGAAAGTTGACAGTTTAAGATATCATATCCAAACCCCAACCTAGGGGCCATAAAATTAACAATTTTGATAGAAGAACCCTTGCTCATCATAACTGTATACTTAAAGTTTGTTTTATATCCAGGATCAAAGAGGAAGATTTTTAAAGAATTAATGCATTTTCACTAAATAATCAATAGAGCCCCACCCTAACACCAGAACCCCTGACCCAGGGGCTATTGAATTCATAATTTTGGAATATGTGGGTGTGCAGTGACCTTGAACCATGTTTCTAGTGCATGTCAAATTAGACAGGGTTTTAGCTTACCTGAGCCGAAGGCTCAAGTGACCTTTTCTGATCAAAATTTGTCCGTTGTCTGCCATTGTTGTTGTTGTCATTGTAAACTTTTCCAACATTTTCATCTTCTCAAGAATCACTGGGCCAATTTCGACCAAACTTGACACAAAGTATCCTTGGGTGAAGGGGATTTAAGTTTGTTAATGGTAATTTCCATTCCTACGTCGATACGATATATCCTGGTGAGCTTGAGATAAAAGATACCACAGAGTTTGACACTTCTGTTTCATACTTAGATATTTTACTTGAAAAAGACTCTAATGGTAATCTAACAACCAAGCCATATGATAAAAATGTGTGACGACTTTTAACTTTTTCTCATCCTCACTTCCCTTACTTATGCAGCAATTATATACCTTTATCACTTGCATACGGTAGCACATATTCTAGTTGATTCGATACACAAGAGCATGCTCTACATATGAAGAATTTCTAAAACGAGGTAAATTATTGACAAGCAACTTAATGAAACAAGAATATCAACAATCTGTTTAAAGGCATCATTTCGTAAGTTCTATGGTTGATACAATGACCTTGTCAGCAAATACAATTTATCACTGAGTCAAATGCTGACTGACGTTTTTCATACCTAATAGTCCATTATTTATACACTGAATTGACGACGGATTTTTATGCGCCCGGATCGATAGATCCCGGGCGTATATTGTTTTTGTCCTGTCTGTTTGTCTGTTTATCTGTTTGTCTGTTGTCAACTTTAACCTTGGCCATAACTTTTGAACAATAAGAGATAAAGACTTCATATTTGGTATGCATACTCCACTAATAAAGTCCTTTCAAATGACATCAAGGTCAATGACCTTGTGACCTTGACTGTGACCTATATGCTAAAAATAGCTTTTTCCACTGTTTGTCATAACTTTTTAACCATAGGAGATAGGGACTTCATATTTGGTATGCATACTCCACTAATAAAGCCCTTTCAGTTGACAACAAGGTCAATGAACTTGTGACCTTGACTGTGACCTATATGCTAAAAATAGCTTTTTACACTTTTTGCCATAACTTTTAAACCATAGGAGTTTGGGATGCATACTCCACTGATTAAATTCTTTCAAATGACACCATGGTCAATGACCTTGTGACCTTGACTGTGACCTATATTCTAAAAATAGCTTTTTACACTTTTTGCCATAACTTTTGAACCGTAGGAGATAGGAACTGCATATTTGGGATGCATACTCCACTGATTAAATTCTTTCAAATGACACCATGGTCAATGACCTTGACTGTGACCTATATGCTAAAAATAGCTTTTTACACTTTTAGCCATACCTTATGAACCATAGGAGATAGGGACTTCATATTTGGGATGCATACTCCAATGAGTAAGTTCTTTCAAACGACACCATGGTCAATGACTTTGTGACCTTGACTTTGACCTATATGCTAAAAATAGCTTTTTTTGAACTTTGTTGCCGCTAGGCGCATAGTGTTTCACAAACACATCTTGTTTCCGTTATTTCCCGTATCATGACAAGGAGCACACGGTGGGTGTGACAGGTCGGCAGGGATGCTGACACTCTCTCCATGGCACCTGAACCCACCTATGATTTTTGGGGGTCCATGTTTCTCTGCTCTTATTTTGTATTGTTTTATGGACTTTGAGATGGAATAGTGGCAATGCCCTTATTCAAGGGGAGATAATGAAACTTAGGTGGTATGTTTTAAAAATCTTCTTCAGGAAAGTGGAAACTTATAGGGAAGCATCCTCAGTTAGTGTAAATTCAAGTTTGTTTAAATCATGACCCCTGGGTGTAGGGGGGGGCCTCAATGGCCAATCAAAGTTTTACAAAGAAATATATAGGAAAATTCTTTACAAAGCCATGATTTGTCATATTTCAGTTTGGAAGGGGAGAGAGGGGGGGGGGGGGGGGGCGACAATGTAAGTTCAGATGTAAAGGACAACAAAGCAACAGGCAGTCAAAGAAATATGCAAGTGTCTTTACATAGTATAAGTTAAAGTTTGTTCAAATGATACCCTCTCCCAGGCCCTTTAAGGTTTGGTTAGGACCACTTTTTGGTTTAAACTTTTCAATAGTTAACCGATTTCTGCTTTTGCAGCCACAGTGCTCAGGTGAGCCATGTGGCCCATGGGCCTTTTGTCATTTTTAGGTCTTTTGAGCCAAAGGCTCAGAGAGCTAATGCTATGGCAATTTGTGTGGTGTCCGTAAACTTTTTAGAATATGAGCAATAACTCAAGAACCCCTTGGCCAATCACTGCCAAATTTGCCACAGGGTATCCTTGGCCCAAGGGCTACCATTTATACTAAAACCAGGGTTGGGACCCTTAAACAAAGCGTAATCGGGAAAATAGAACCAAAAGTACTGTTTGGTAAATTAAACACCAAGAACCACCAGGCGAATTTTCCTCAAACTAGCATACAACGATCAGGATATGTTGAAGATTAAAATTTGCACTGGAAATTACCCTGGGCAAAGGGCGTAGTCTCAAGGTAACTTCAAAGTTGACCAAAAATTGTACTTTATATATGAAAACATTGATATTTTGCTTATTATAAAGACTAGGATCATCAAATCTTGTAAGTTGATGCATCTTCATTGTCGGAAACCCAGGGGTGATCTGGTCTTTACTTACCCATGGGCAAACTCGCCGAAAAATCGTCATATATAATTAAATATGCATGGGTCATTTGATTGGCTGCTTCACAGAGTCGCTATTCCAAACAACAAATTACAGTTCATGTTACATATGCATGTTCGGCATTACCAAAAACATGAACTCATTCCGTAGTTAACACAGCTGATAAATCCACACACTGGCGCATTTTGCAGTTAGAAAGAGGTACTCCTATATAATATCAGACGGATATTAATGTCAGTGACCTGTACAAATTGATTTTTAGCTCTTCTGAGCCAAAGGCTCTGAAGCTAATGCTATGGCCATTTGTGTGTTGTGTGGTGTGCATAATTTTTTAGAATAAGGGCTATAACTCTAGATCCCCTTGGCCAATCATTGTCAAATTTGTCACAGGGTATCCTTGGCCCAAGGGCTACCCTCTTATACTAAAATAAGGGTTGGTACCCTTAAACAAGGGGAGATAATCGAGGGAAAACAAAACCAAAAGTACTGGTTGCTAAAATCTTCTTCTCCAGAACCACTAGGCAGATTTTCACCAAACTTGCATACAAGGATCAGGATATGTTGAAGATAGAAAATTGTTCAAGGCATGACCCTGGGGCAAAGGAGGTCCACAAACAACAACTTAAAGTAGGTCATCATGATCTACCTTTTGAATTTTATGGCTAATCTTTTCTAACACAATTAATCCCATTATTTCAGACACCGAGAGGTTTAGAATCACCAAATCTTTAAATTGATGCATCTTGGGGCCTTTGTTTTCAAATTGTTTAAAAGGCATATTTTGAATATGATAAGACCTATGATCATCAAATTTTGTCAGTTGATGCATCTTTGGTCTTCAGAAAATGTTGACCAAAAAGTAGGTCACTGTGACCTACTTTTGACATTTTATGGCTAGATTTAAGTATCTCGGGTACTTATTGGCTTAGAATCATCAAACTTTGTCAGTTTGTGCATCTTGGGTTTTCGGAGAATGTCGACCTAAAAGTAGGTCATGGTGACCTACTTTTTGACATTTTAGGGAAAGTTTTATGTATCTCAGATACTATTTGGTTAAGAATCATCAAACTTTGACATTTGATGCATCTTAGGTTTTCGAAGGATGTTGACAAAGTAGGTCACGGTGACCTACTTTTGAATATCTCAGGTACTGATTGGCTTAGAATCATAAAACTTTTTCAGTAGATGCATCTTGGGTTTTCGGAGAATGTCGACCAAAAAGTAGGTCATCGTGACCTACTTTTTGACATTTTAAGGATAGTTTTATGTATCTCAAGTACTATTTGGTTTAGAATCATCAAATTTTGACATTTGATGCATCTTAGGTTTTCGAGCATGTTGATGAAGTAGGTCAGGGGCGACCTACTTTTTAATATCTCTAGTACTTATTGGCTTAGAATCATAAAACTTTGTCAGTAGATGCACTCCGTGTTTTGCAGTATGTTCACACTAAAGTAGGTCATGGTGACCTACTTTTTGACATCTCAGGGATAGTTTATGATATCCACAAATACCATTTGGTTTAGAATCATCAAACTTTGACATTTGATGCACTGAGGTTTTCAGCATGTTGATGAAAGTAGGTCACTGGCTACCTACTTTTGAATATCTCAGGTACTGATTGGCTTAGAATCATAAAACTTTTTCAGTAGATGCACTTGGGTTTTTGGAGTAATGTCACACCAAAAAAGTAGGTCATGGTGACTACTTTTTACATTTTAAAGATAGTTTTATGTATCTCAAGTACTATTTGGTTTAGAATCATCAAATTTTGACATTTGAGCCACTGAAGGTTTTCGAGCATGTTGATGAAAAGAGGTCAGGGTGACCTGACTTTTGAAATACCTCCCAGGTACTGATTGGCTTAGAATCATAAAACTTTGTCAGTAGATGCATCTTGGGTTTGCAGAATGTCACTAAAAAGTAGGTCATGGTGACCTACTTTTTGACATTTTAGCAGAGTTTATGTATCTCAGATACTATTTGGTTTAGAATCATGGCAGTTTTATATTTGATGTATCTTAGGTTTTCTAGCATGTTGATGAAAAAAGCAGGCTGTGATGGTGGTGACCTACTTTCTAATATCTAGGTACTGATTGGCTTAGAATCATAAAACTTTTTAGAATATGCATTCTGGGTCACGGTGACCTACTTTTTCCAACATTTTTATGGCCATATTTAGGTATTTCGGTACTTATTGGTTTACAATCACCAGCATTTTTGTGATTGACTGGTGCACTTGCGTTGCAGAATGATGTTAAACAATAGGTCACGGTGACCAACTTGTGATATTAATGACTATACTTAAGTATTCTAGGGTAATTATTGGCTTAGAATTGTCAAACTTTGTCAGTTGATGCACCTTGGGTTTTCGAAGAATGTTACTGAATAAGTAGGTCACTGTGACCCACTTTTGAATATCTCAAGTACTTTTGGCTTAGAATCTTCAATCTTTGTCAATTATACACCTTGTGTCCTCAGAAAATTTTGCATTAAAGCAGGTTACTTACTACCTACTTATAGTATTTTCTACAGTCACATTTACAGATTCTTAGCCTGAACTGGCTTATCATCAAACTTTGTCAGTTGTTGAATCTTAGGTCTTATAAGGCAAAGATTGTATAATTTATCAGAAGAGGATATAACCCAATATCTCATGTATCGTGATATATATGGTTCCATGAACTGAATACCGTGATTATCACATCGTGGGGGTAGTGATTGTTCTCACTCCTATTATTTAAGTATCTTAGGATTTAAGTATTTTAGGTACTTACTGGCTTAGAATCATCAAACTTTGTCAGTTCTATGGATCTTAGGTTTTTCGAAGAATGTCAACTAAAGAGGTCATGATGACCTACATTTGAATACCTTGGGATTTTATTTCCTTAGAATCATTAACCTTTGTCCATTAATTAATTTATAAGTCCTCAGAAAATTTCAATTAAAAAGAATGTATCCTTGCCACCTAACTATGGTACATGTATTTTATAATTATATTGATATTTTCAGTCCTAACTGGCTAATAATCATCAAACTTTGTCAGTTGACGTGCCATCTGCACCTTATATATTTAGAGTTAAAGAGCTTCCATATTAATAGAAGTATTAGATTATAGAGTTTATCAGAATACAATTCAAGGCCCTTGGGCCTCTTGTTTAACTTAGAGTGAGAATTGATGTGATAATCACTCATAAGAATGCTCAAAATTAAGAAAAGGTTTTGTTTTTTTTCATGCCAAAGAGAAAGGTGATCAGCAGAGGAACAATGGTGCTAATGTGACAAAGCCAGAAAGAGACAGGAGAGTAGAGTAGTCAGAGTTCTGTACCTGGCAGGTCAGAGGATGGAGCTGTCTCAGCTCCTCCCGGGACTTTCTGGTTGTTCATGGTGTTTTCACTGGAAGAGGAAAAACCCCTGGCCAGGATGCAGGCCTCACCTTGTGTGAGAATGCATTACCTGCCCCTGAGGTTGCCATCTCCTCGGACAAGTTGTCTGTTTGTCCTAATGAGGACAAGGCACCGTCCCCTGACTCCCCAGCGTGGGTTTGTGCTCCACCTAGGGCACCTGGATCGGACATTGGGCATATGTCTGGTCCAGTAGGTCAGGGCGCAGCTCACTTCAGGGAGGAGGAGACCAGTAGGATATCAAAAGATGAGGGCACTTTAACGGATGAAAACCAAAACTGTAAGTCTATATATCAAGAGAAATAATCAACCAAGACAATATATAATTTAAATAAAACAAAAGACCAGATGAGTAACAATGGCAGAAACATACAATTTCAGTATTGTGGTGATAGAATTTGAATGAAAGGAATGATCCGTGTTGCAATAGTAAATCATGAATAGGATGATTAGCATTCATCACTGGGCCATTGAGGGTTCATTTCATCAAGCTCACCCAATATTTGAAGAGAATGCTGGGAGCACAACGTGTTGCTAATTGTTTGGCAGGTCATCAGCTATTAGAAAAACTAGAAAATGCTACGTAGTCATCTGGACAACAATGGATATGGATAGGATTTTAATGACAGGTGTCAAATTTGTTAGACATATTTGCAAGGAGTTTGTCAATCAGTAACAGGTATTTGCTTGTTGAGGAATTACCACAACTCTTTGAATGCTTTAAATTGGTCATACCAATTCCATGCAAACTGAGTCAGTTGCAAGTGTTATTATGGCAAACGATTGCTTAACTATGTAGAGTTTAATGCATTACCCACGGAGACAAAGCACTTCATGTTGCACTTACTGACACTGATGGCTGTTTTGGTACGCTTTGTGGAATATGATGCGGAGAGGATGACAGAAATTGGCTTTTTTGCTTTTGATTCCCATTCTAGATCTTCTGATGGAATGTTAAGTGTGACTGGAAAGAGTACAAGGATTTTATTTCAAAATGTCAATGAAGTGTATTCATCTTCAGGTCTTGCTATTTCAATGGGATATATTCCTAGGGTGTTGAGTGCAATTGAGCGGAAACTGGCAAAACCAATTTTATTGCAAATGCTCAGTACTTCTTGCTAGAGGAGGAGAGAGGCAGACAAAGGGATTGATGATGTTTCAAAGCTTTTGGTGGAAACTACTGTTGAAATCCTGTGATAGGAACTACTATGTGATCTTTGTTGGTCATGAGCAATTACATATAGTTTATCCTCTCTACTAATGATATGAAAAAACACATTTGTCAGGAGTTGAACATTCCCTTCATTAGCAGAAGAAATGCTGTTGAGGTCCAGGGTCAAGGGACTAATATCAAAGAACCTAGGTTTTAGAAAGGCTTGAGGGGGATGGAAACTGCTTTTTTAATAGAGGCCGTTTCATTCAGTCTTACAAACTAATAATATTTCCACAATATAATGCGCAAAGCTGTCTGTGAACATATGATGGGAAACAAAGAATTATTTTAAACCATTCCTAGAACTATACAGAATTCTGTCCAAGTCATGTCCTCATTAAATGTCACAAAGGTAGATGGTATGTATTTAGCACCTAACAATTGCAACAGCTCATTTGCTGAACATTGATTTATATACATACTGAGGAGGGAGTTGGTTAAGGTTTTCAGTTAAAGAAGTGGATTCTTAGGCAAAGTAGAACTGGTGCAACTCATTTTTACCATGACCAACAAAACCATTACAATGTAGTTCTTTCTGTAAATGGAGAGGAATTAAACTTACAACAAACGGACAGGATAAAATTCCTCAGGAGATCAAGAGTGGTACCAAACCTAAAACGTATGCAGGAGAGCAGCAAGCTGACATCAAAAGAAAGGAGCATCAGAATAATGAAGACAGTCTTTGAGGAGGGCAGCAATGAGGAAAGATGTACAATTGCAGAGAGAGAGAAATTAAATCGGCCTTTCAAGGACTTCAATGATGCAGAATTTCAAAATGTATGTAAACCAGTCAAGCAAAACAAAGTATTTCAATGATTCTGAGTACCACAAAAGCTTAAGAAGTATATTTTAAATGTATTTAGCAGATAAATGATCACAGGGAAGATGTCAAACAGAGAAGTATTGACACAAGATGCAAGAATGATGATCATAGGGAGATGTGAAGAATAAGTGTTGAGAGGATGCACTAGATAAAGAACATAGAGATGGTGTCAAAAAGAGAAGTATTGAGAGGTATGAAATGAGGAACATAGGGGAGATGTGAAAATGAGAATATTTAAAATATAAAAGTAAACGTTGAACACAGAGAAAGGTAAAAGCAAAAGCAGACAAAAGTACAAAACAGATGCAAATGCACAGAAATCTTGTAAATACTTCAAGCAAACACAAAGAAAATGTATCTTCCGGGAGAGAAAGTTTCTATGTTGCAGCTGAGAAATTAGAAGCCATCATGTTTCAGATTAAAAAAACTGAAAATCTTCCCAGTAAAAAACAATTCCAGTGTGATAACAAAAAATGCAAAAAAGACAAGGGTTAAAAGTACAGGAGAATTGCTCAACGAGCTAGACTTGCAAAAATCAGGAGAGGTGAGAAGTGTTTAAGGAGTGTTATGCAGGGCATAGATTATTCTTGCTGTTGCTGTGATCGTCTCTTTTTTCAAAACCAAGTTCAAAGATGGCGACCAGTAACATATGCAAAGAATGAGGAGGCAGCAGATATTCCTGAAATGTGCATTCAGGAAAAAGCAATTCACCAGTGCTCAGTCACGTACGGAGACTGTGTTAAGTTAAGTTATGGATTTGTTTTACGTGTCACAGGAAAATCATGAGGGGGTTCCTTCCAGCAGAAGCAGCATTTAACAAAATGACCCTTGAAGATATTCCAGAGGAATTGAAAGAATTAAACAGCCTTGAGAACACTTAATTGCAATACACATACCTTTTATGTGCTTATGGCTCTTCCTCATGGTGGTCAGAAAAATATCCAACGGCCAGTCTGTATGTGTACCATCAGATCTGAAGAAAATGTTCGCCAATGAAACCTGGAGAAGCATCTTTTGCTTAGAGAAACCAGAGAAAGTTGTATTTATAAGGGGTACATCGAATACCAGTTTGTTGATCCAAAGCACATATTTAATGCATTAGATTTTTTAAACCAAACAATCAGTGGTATGAAATACGTAGCTATAGATACAAACTGGAAAGGAAATTTTAACGATTTGCAGGAATGTTGAGAAAGTGATAATTTGTTATCAGATGATGATGATCAGCAACAGCAAATTGCAACAGATACTTGTTTACAACCTGTTGATATCGCTCAGGAGGTCCTTGACCATTACTTTGATGAAATTTATTATTGCTCCAGGAGAAGGAAATAATCCGGTAAGAATGTTACAGGAAGAGGAAATCTAGGCTAAAACATTTCCATACCTTTTTCCAAGTTACCATTTTCGTGGGACGACAATAGAGAAAAAACTAATAACAATGTCAAGATACTTTCACAACTGTTGTCACCTAGACCAAGATTTGCTAAAGACAATAGTTATATTTTTTTCAGTCAGTTCTTGTCTGATTTAAACCAGGTTATAATAAAGACACAAATATGGATTAATTAGTCAGGATAATAGGAAGTGACCAGTTTGTGACATCAGATATGGTACAAAATCCTGAAGTACTTTCTAGTTTGATGAAAATGATGAGGTTTGTGATTTTATGTAGCTATATGTGGAACGCCAGCATACTGGTCGCAGCCAAAGGAATTCTTTTGTGATGCTTTGGGACCTAGGAATACTCTATTGTGTTTTTGTCTATTTGTTGTGGAGCATAGATGGAATAATTAATGGCAGTTGCCACAATATTGAGACAGCAATGTGATAGCAGAGATTCTGTCCATGGATGGTCTGAAAATAATTAGGTGCTCGAGAGCAATCCTGTAACAGTTGCTATGTTTATAGATTCATGTTTTCAAATACACAATGATTTTCCACGATTACAGCCTATGGGAAAGTATCAGATTTTTTCCAAAGAGTCGAATTCCAGCAGAGAGGGTCTCCTCACATGCACTGCTTATATTGGATAAACGTCGAACTTATGAAGACGGAGAGGAAGCCGTATGTAGTTTTATTGACAAATATATTAGTTGTGCAGTGCCTTCTCAAAATGAAGATTTGGAAACTAAGGTATATTTGTCTCGCAGCAGCAGCACAGCAGAAAACACTCGAAGCTGATGCAGGTATAATAGATCGGAGCATTCAATTCTTCCAAGACCACCTTCTGTATGTACATTCATAAATTCTCCGTCGAGGTAGAGAGTCTGGAGAATGCTGCAGAAACTACTGATTTAGAAACATGAACGTTCAATTTCTAAGGAAATATTACTGAACAAGTTTGGAATTAGGTGCAAGATGAATCAAATGAATCACACACTACAGAAGAGATTTTGACCATCTGGGTTTGACAAGAGCAGTATGAAGGATGACAGCAAAAGATTACCAAAGAAGAGAACAGTTCTTCTAGAAAGAAATCCATGCGAGCTCTGGATCAATCAAATAGGACCCATGTCTTTTGAAATGCTGGGATGCCAATATGGATATTCAATTTGTTTTGGATCCATTTAGCTGCATTGTCTACATAATTTGGCAACATTTCAAAGTCTGAGAGAAGAACGGGAATGGTGTTGAAAACAAACCAAAATAGAGGCAGAAGAAAGGGATGAAAGTGCACGAACAACTTTAAAGAAAATTGGTTCTGCCTATTTAAATCATAGAGAAGTGAGCGCACAGGAAGCTGTATATCGTGTATGGAATTTGAAGATGAAAGAATGTTGAGAAAAGTAGTGTTTGTACCTGTAGGTGAAAATCTTACTGACTGATGAAACCATTGTCACAGCTGAAAAGAAAACGTTGTAAGGGGGACGATGGGGAACATGATGAGAATGACGACGATGAAGATGACATTTGGATCAACAAGATAGTAGAAAGGTATGCAAATTACCAAATAAACCTTTGTTTTCGGAATACGTGTTTAGCTGAGTTTTGCTGAGATTCTAGTACTTGCTAAATCACAGGTTCCAACAAGTTTAACGAAAAACGTTTTTGAACTCCAAAATAATAAGGGATTTATCCAAGAAGAACACGCACAAAGCCAGCTGTAATAAGATACCCTAGATTCAGTGCAGAAAAAATGTCAGAAAAGTATTACCAAAGCCTGCTTCAATTGTTCTTGCCGTACTTGTTATATAGTTTATGATATTGAGGTATTCCATCTTGATGAAACATTTTATGAAAAATGGCATGTGGTCAGAAATCACTCAAAGAAAGAAGTGCACCAGTCAAATGAATTGTTGACACAAACCGATTGCGTTAAAAATGAAGATGAATTGCAGAGGCACAAGAGACTTTCGAAAAACATCGGAGAACCAGAGGATGCATGGGCAAACCTTTGTCCTGGAGAGAGTAATGAGAGAGGAATGTTTTCATGAAAAAAATAGAAGTTTGGATCAAAATGTGACAGAAGATTTGCCGGACTTGCAAACGGAAAAGAATTGTGATGTTCTTTTCAAAGTAGACAGAATACACAGGCAAAGGATAGTCTTAGCAAATCCTACGAAAATTTAAACCAGACTCAGACAAAGGTATTTTACTAGTTCGAGAGTGGTGTTTGTAAAAACATTTTGGAGAAAAAACTGACGGCCTTTACATATTTATAACTGGTGGAGTAATAACAGGCAAAAGTCATCTGATGAAAGCCATACATTTTGAGGCATCCCAACAAACTGCAAAAAAAAGGCCGACATCTCCTACAGTGTATCAGAACCACCTGCTGCTTTTACCGGAACAGCTGCTTTCGTATTGGGAAACACTATCGATCATTTATTTTCACTGCCGAAACATATGTCTTTGCCGTATGAACCATTAAAAGAACAGAGTCTTAGTGAAATGAGAGTGCAACTTGGAGACCTGCAAATTCTGGTTATTGATGAAGTTTCAATGGTTTACAAAAGATTATTGTACTATGTTCATGAATACTTGTACAAATTAAAATGTAGGAGCCATTTGGAGGAGTTTCTGCGATAGCTGTTGGAAGGAGATCTCTCACCAGCTTCCTCAGAAACAGCGAAAAGATGAAGGGGCCGTATAGAAGTTTTACCTGGTTGATCATTGGCTTAAGTTTTCAAGCTGGTGGAGTTATCTAAAATTATGTGACAATGACATCCCATTTGCAAAGACATTCAGATACCTTCACTTCGTTGTAGAAGAAGTAAAAGAACGACTGTGTATAATAATATGAACAAATTCTTGATCTTGAAAGAATGTGTAAGGAAGGACCAGATGATGCGCTTATGTTGACGCAACAAAATGACTAAGTCAATGCCTATAACTTGACAATGCTCAGAGGAACCTGTGAGGACATTGTTGCATTAATGCCAGACTTTACCAAGACACCATCAGGCAAGCTAAATGAAGAAGCAAGCCATTAACAAGAGCGAGAACAGACAGATCTTTCTAGCAGTTTGTTAATGGGAGTTGGAGCAAGAGTCATGCTTACAAGAAACTGCAAGGAGAAGATGAATCAGTGATTAGTTACTACATATACATTTTGTATATGGTCAAACACCGCCATCAAATTGTTGTTGTAGAGGAAGTATGTTCAGACAACATCAATGTTGGGAATAAATCTGGAAACAAACAAGAAATGGAAATATTGATCGGTTGAAAGAGTTCAAGAAGGACAAGAGATGAGACACAGAAAATAAAAAATGTTGTTCTGATATCGGTTTCCATTCACGTTATCTTCGTTGGGCGTGCACAGCTCACAAAGTACAAGGCATGACAGTTGACAAGGTTGTAAGGAAAATTCAGTATTGGACATTTTCTCCTGGTCAAGGATACGTTGCATTGAGCCGAGTTACGTCAAACAAGGATTATTTATCGAAACAAACGACATTGAGTCATTACAGAAAAGATATACGCTGACCCAGAAGTCAAATCAGCTTCAGGATTAAAGTTACACCACCAAATTTTGAGATGCATTAAATCAAGGCATTACAATGATCTACATAACATTCAGAGTCTCAATAAACATTTTGAGCATCTGAAAAATGATATTCGCTGTAGGAATGCAATATATCATTTGCTTGAGATAGACTTGGTTTAAATATCAATAAACAAGTGACCCAGTTTATTTAAATTA